>NW_006239195.1:871313-872961 GCF_000226075.1 Solanum tuberosum | reverse complement strand
TATAGCACACGAAAATCGTCAAAATGGGGGGTTTTCCTGCTCTAGGGCAAATTTGACCTTCAAACTAGGACGTTTTGGCCCGTGAGGGCTAACTAGATCCATAGCAAAGGTCATACCGAACGTCCATGAAAAATTTTGGCAAAAATTATGTCGGAATTTCAGATAATCAAAAAGTCCATGGGCTATAACATAAAAAAATTAGCAAAATTGGGGGTTTTCCTGCTATGGGGCACAATTGACTTTCTAAATTGGACGTTTTGGCCGTGAAGGCTAACTGGCTACATAGCAAAGGTCTTAACGGACGAACACGAAAAATTTTGGCAAAAATTATGTCAGAAATCCAGATCACCAAAAAGCAATGGACTATAGCACACGAAAATCGGCAAAATTAGGTGTTTTCCTACTCTGGGGCACATTAGACCTTTAAAATGGGACGCTTTTGCCGTGAGGGCTAACTGGCTCCATAGCTAAGGTGTTAACGGACGTCCACGAAAAAATTTGGCAAAAATTATATCGAAATTCCAGACCACCAAAAAGTCCATGTATTATAGCACACGAAAATCTGTAAAATTAGGTGTTTTCCTGCACTGGGGCACATTTGACCTTTAAGATCGGATGTTTTTGCCGTGAGGGCTAACTAGATCCATTGCTAAGGTCTTAACGGACGTCCACGAAAAATTTTGGCAAAACTTATGTCGGAATTCCAGATCACCAAAAAGTCCATGGACTATAGCACACGAAAATCTGTAAAATTAGGTGTTTTCCTGCACTGGGGCACATTTGACCTTCAAAATGAGACATTCTGTGAGGGCTAACTGGCTCCATAGCTAAGGTCTTACCGGCCGTCCACGAAAAAATTTGGCAAAAATTATGTCGAAATTCTAGATCACCAAAAAGTCCATGTACTATATCACACGATAATCGGTAAAATAAGGGGTATACCTGATCCGGGGCACATTTGACCTTCAAAATGAGACATTTTGGCTGTGAGGGCTAACTATCTTCATAACTAAGGTCTTAACGGTTGTCCACGAAAAATTTTGGCAAAAATTATGTCGAAATTCTAGATCACCAAAAAGTCCATGTACTATATCACACGATAATCGGTAAAATAAGGGGTATACCTGATCCGGGGCACATTTGACCTTCAAAATGAGACATTTTGGCTGTGAGGGCTAAGTGGCTCCATAGCTAAGGTCTTAACGGACGTCCACGAAAAAATTTGGCAAAATTTATGTCGAAATTCCAGATCACCAAAATGTCCATTGTCTATAGCATACCAAAATTGGCAAAATGGGGATTTTACCTACTCTGGGGCACATTTGACTTTCATAATGGGACGTTTTGGCCATGAGGGCTAACTGGTTCCATAGCTAAGGTCTTAACGAACGTTGACGAAAATTTTTGGCACAAATGAGGCCGGAATTCCAGATCACCAAAAAGTCCATGGACTATAGCTTACGAAAATCGGAAAAATTGGCGGTTTACCTGAATCGGGGGTCGTTTGACCTTTAAAATGGGAGTTTTGGCCGTGAGGGTTAAATTGCTCCATATCTAAGGTCTTAACGGATATCCATGAAAAAATTTGCAAAAACTATGCCGAAATCCAGATCACCAAAAAGTTCATGGACTATAGCACACGAAAATT
>NW_006239195.1:868851-871296 GCF_000226075.1 Solanum tuberosum | reverse complement strand
CATGGACTATTGCACACGAAAATCGGCAAAATTGGGGTTTTCCTGCTCTGTGGCACATTTGACCTTCAAAATGGGATGTTTTGGCCGTGAGGGCTAACTGGCTCCATAGCTAAGGTCTTAACATATGTCCACGAAATTTTTTGGTAAAAATTATGTCGGAAATCCAGATCACCAAAAAGTCCATGGACTATAACACACCAAAATCGGCAAAATTGGGGGTTTTCCTGCTCTGGAGCACATTTGACCTATAAAATGGGATGTTTTGGCCGTGAGGGCTAACTGGCTCCATAGCTAAAGTCTTAAAATATGTGCACGAAAAATTTTGGCAAAAATTATGTCGGAATTCCAGCTCACCAAAAATTCCAAGGTCTTTAGCACACGAAAATCGGCAATATGGGGGGTTTACCTGCTCTGGGCACATTTGACCTTCAAAATTGGATGGTTTGGCCGTGAAGGCTAACTTGCTCCATAGCTAAGGTCTTAACAGACATCCACGAAATATTTTGGCAAAAAAGAGGTCGAAATTCTAGATCACCAAAAAGTCCATGGACTATAGCACACGATAATCGGCAAAATGGGGGTTTACCTGATCCGGGAGTCGTTTGTCCTTGAAAATGGGACGTTTTGGCCGTGAGGGTTAACTTGATCCTTATCTAAGGTATTAATGGTCGTCCACGACAAAATTTGGAAAAAACAATGTCGGAATTCCAAATCACCAAAATTCTATGGATTATAGCACACAAAAATCGGCAAAAGTGGGGGTTTTCCTGATCTGGGCACATTTGACATTTAAAATGGGACGTTTTGGCCGTGAGGGCTAACTTGCTCAATGGATAATGTCTTAACGGTCGTCCACGAAAAATTTTGCTTAAAATTATGTTGAAATTCCAGATCACCAAAAAGAACATGGACTATAGCACACGACAATCGGCAAAATTGGGGAGGTTTTCCTACTCTGTGGCACATTTGACCTTTAAAATGGGATGTTTGTTACGGTGAGGGCTAACTGGTTCCATAGCTAAGGTATTAACGGACGTCCACGAAAATTTTTGGCAAAAATTATGTCGGAATTCCAGATCACCAAAAAGTCCATGGACAATACCACACGAAAATCGGCAAAATTAGGTGTTTTCCTGCTCTAGGGCACATTTGACCCTTAAAATTAGATGTTTTTTGCTGTGAGGGCTAACTAGATCCATAGCTAAGGTCCAAACGGACGTCCACGAAAAATTCTGACAAAAATTATGTCGGAATTCCAGATCACCAAAAAGTCCATGGACTATAGCACACGAACACGAAAATTGCCAAAATGGGGGGTTTACCTGCTCTGTGGCACATATGACCTTCAAAATGGGATGTATTCGCGGTGAGGGCTAACTGGCTCCATATCTAAGGTCTTAACATACGTCCACGAAAACTTTTGGCATAAATGAAGTCCGAATTCTAGATCACCAAAAAGTCTATGGACTATAGCACACGAAAATCGGCAAAACAAAAAAAAATTGGCAAAATGGTGGGTTTACTTTATCCGGAGCACATTTGACCTTCAAAATGGGACGTTTTAGCCGTGAGGGCTAACTCGCTACATAGATAAAATCTTAACGAATGTCCACAAAATATTTTTGTAAAAATTATGTCGGAATTCCAGATCACCAAAAAGGGCATGGACTATAAGATACGAAAATCGGCAAAATTGGCGGTTTTCCTGCTCGGGGCACATTTGACCTTCTAAATGGGACGTTTTGGCCGAGAAGGCAAACTGACTCCATATCTAAGGTCTTAACGAACGTCCGCGAAATATTTTGGCTGAAATGAGGTCAGAATTCTAGATCACCAAAAAGTACATGGACTATAGCACACGAAAATCGGCAAAATTGGGGGTTTTCCTGCTCGGGGCACATTTGACCTTCTAAATGGGACGTTTTGGCCGTGAGGGCTAATTTGCTCCATGGCTAATGTCTTAACGGTTGTCCATGAAAAATTTTGGCAAATACTATATCAAAATCTAGATCACCAAAAAGTACATGGACTATAGCACACGAAAATCGGCAAAATGGTGGGTTTTTCCTACTCTGGGGCACATTTGACCTTTAAAATGGGATGTTTTAGCCGTGAGGGCTAACTGGCTCCATAGCTAAGGTCTTAAGAGATGTCCAAGAAAATTTTTGGTAATAATTATGTTGAAAATCCAGATCACCAAAAAGTCCATGGACTATAGTACACGAAAATCGGCAAAATTGGGGATTTTCCTGCTCTGGAGCACATTTGACCTATAAAATGGGATGTTTTGGCCGTTAGGGCTAAGTGGCTCCATAGCAAAAGTCTTAACGGACGTCCACGAAAAATTTTGGCAAAAAGTATGTCGGAATTCCAGATCACCAAAAAGTCCAAGGACTATAGCACACGAAAATCGGCAATATGGGGGGTTTACCTGCTCTAGGCACA
>NW_006239195.1:868252-868736 GCF_000226075.1 Solanum tuberosum | reverse complement strand
GAAAACTTTTTGCAAAAATGAGGTCGAAATTCTAGATCACCAAAAATTCCATGGACTATAGCACACTATAATCGGCAAAATGGGGGGTTCACCTAATCCGGGAGTCGTTTGACCTTGAAAATGGGACGTTTTGGCCGTGAGTGTTAACTTGATCCTTAGCTAAAGTATTAATGGTCGTCCACGACAAAATTTGGCAAAATTATGTCGGAATTGCAGATCACCAAAAGTTCATGGCCTATAGCACACGATAATCGGCAAACTAGGGGTTTACCTGCTCTGGGGCACATTTGACCTTCAAAATGGGCTGTTTTGGCCGTGAGGGCTAACTAGCTCCATATCTAAGGTCTTAACAGACATCCACGAAAACATTTTGCAAAATTTATGTCAGAATTCCAGATCACCAAAAAGTCCTTGGATTATAGCACACAAAAATCGGCAAAATGGGGGGTTTACCTACTCAGTGGCACATTTGACATTTATAATG
>NW_006239195.1:862838-868217 GCF_000226075.1 Solanum tuberosum | reverse complement strand
TGGACTATAGCACGCGAAAATCGGCAAAATGGGGGGTTTACCTGCTCTGGGCACATTTGACCTTCAAAATGGGACGTTTTGTCCGTGAGGGCTAACTGGCTCCATAGCCAAGGTTTTAACGGAAGTACACGAAAAATTTTTGCAAAAATGATGTCGGAATTCCAGATCACAAAAAAGTCCATGGACTATAGCACTCGAAAATCGACAAAATGGGGGGTTTTCCTGCTCTGGGGCACATTTAACCTTCAAATTGGGACGTTTTGGCCCATGAGGGCTAACTGGCTCCATAGCTAAGGTCGTAACGAACGTCCACGAAAATTTTTTGCAAACATTATGTCAGAATTTCAGATCACCAAAAAGTCAATGGACTATAACATACGAAAATCGGCAAAATTGGGGGTTTTCCTGCTTAGGGGCACAATTGACTCTCTAAATGGGACCTTTTGGCCGTTAAGGCTAACTAGCTCCATAGATAAGGTTTAAACGGACGTCCACGAAAAATTTTGACAAAAATTATGTCGGAATTTCAGATCACCAAAAAGTCCATGGACTATTGCACACGAAAATTGGCAAAATTAGGTGTTTTCCTTCTCTAGGGCACATTTGACCTTTATGATGGGTCGTTTTTGCCGTGAAGGCTAACTAGATCCATAGCTAAGGTCTTAACGGACGTCCACGAAAAATTTTGGGAAAAATTATGTAGGAATTCCAGATCACCAAAAAGTACATGGACTACATCACATGAAAATCGGCAAAATGGGGGGTTTACCTTTGTTCTGGGCACATTTGACCTTCAAAATGGGTCGTTTATGCCGTGAGGGCTAACTGGCTCCATAGCAAAGGTCTTAAAGGACGTCCACGAAAAATTTTGGTAAAAATTATGTCGGAATTCCAGATCTACAAAAAGTCCATAGACTATAGCACACGATAATCGGCAAAATGAGGGGTTAACCTGATCTGGGGCACATTTGACCTTCAAAATGGGACGTTTTGGCCGTGAGGGCTAACTTGCTCCATAGCGAAGGTCTTAACGGTCGTCCATAAAAAAATTTGTCAGAAATTATGTCGGAATTACATATCACCAAAAAGTCCATGGACTATAGCACACGAAAATCGGCAAAATTGGGGGTTTTCCTACTCTGGGAACATTTGACCTTTAAAATGGGACGGTTTTGCCGTGAATGCTAAGTGGCTCCATAGCTAAGGTCTTAACGGACGTCCACGAAAAATTTTGGCAAAAATGAGGCCGGAATTACAGATCACCAAAAAGTCCATGGACTATAGCACACGAAAATTGGAAAACGTGGCGGTTTACGTGATCCGGTGGTCGTTTGATCTTGAACATGGGACGTTTTGGCCGTGAGGGCTAACTGGCTCCATAGCTACGGTCATAACGTATGTCTACAAAAAATTTTGGCACAAATGAGGCCGGAATTACAGATCACCAAAAAGTCTATGGACTATAGCACACGAAAATTGGAAAAATTGGCGGTTTACCTGATCCGGTGGTCGTTTGATCTTGAACATGGGACGTTTTGGCCGTGATGGTTAACTTGCTACATATCTAAGGTTTTAACGAATGTCCATGAAAAATTTTGGCAAAAATTATGTCGGAATTTTAGATCACCAAAAAACCATGGATTATAGCACACGAAAAATTGGTAAAATGGATGGGTTTACCTATTCCGGGGAACATTTGACCTTTAAAATGGGATGTATTGGCCGTTAAGGCTAACAAGCTCCAGAGCTACGGTCTTAACGATCGTCCATGGAAAATTTTGGTAAAAATTATATCGAAATTCCAGATCACCAAAAAGTCAATGGACTATAGCACACGAAAATTGGTAAAATGTGGGGTTTACCAGATCTGAGGAACATTTGACCTTCAAAATGGGACGTTTTGGCCGTGAGGGCTAACTGAATCTATAGCTAAGGTCTTAACGGACGTCCACGAAAATTTTTGGCAAAAATGAGGTTGGAATCCAGATGACCAAAAAGTCCATGGACTATAGCACACGATAATCGGCAAAATGGGGGTTTACCTGCATTGGGGCACAATTGTCCTTCAAAATGGGACGTTTTGGCCGTGAGGGCTAACTGGCTCCATAGCTAAGGTCTTAACAGACGTCTAAGAAATATTTTGGCAAAAATGAGGTCGGAATTCTGGATCACCAAAAAGTCCATGGACTATAGCACACGATAATCGGCAAAATGGGGGTTTACCTGCATTGGGGCACAATTGTCCTTCAAAATGGGACGTTTTGGCCGTGAGGGCTAACTAGCTCCATAGCTATGGTCTTACCGAACGTCCACGAAATATTTTGGCAAAAATGAGGTCGGAATTCTAGATCACCAAAATGTCCATTGACTATTATAGCACACGAAAATCGGCAAAATTAGGTATTTTCCTGCTCTGGGCACATTTGACCTATCAAATTGGATGTTTTTGCTGTGAGGGCTAACTGGCTCCAAAGCTAAGGTATTAACGGACGTTCACGAAAAGCTTTGGCAAAAATTATGTCGGAATTACTTATCACCAAAAAGTCCATGGACTATAGCACACAAAAATCGGCATAATAGGGAGTTTTCCTGCTCTGGGACACATTTGACCTTGAAAATGGGAAGTTTTGGCCGTGAGGGCTAACTGGGTCCTTAGCTATGGTTTTAACGGATGTCCACGAAAAGTTTTTGTAAAAATTATGTCGAAATTCCAGATCATCAAGAAGTCCAAGGACTATAGCGTAGGAAAATCGGCAAAATGGCGGGTTTACCTGCTGTGGGGCACATTTAACCTTCAAAATGAGACGTTTTGGTCGTGAGGGCTAACTAGCTCCATAGCTAAGGTCTTAACGGACGTCTACAAAATTTTTTGGCACAAATGAGGCCTGAATTTCATATCACCAAAAAGCACATTTACTATAGCACACGAAAATTGGAAAAATTGGCGGTTTACCTGATCTGGGGTCGTTCGACCTTTAAAATGGGATGTTTTGGCTGTGAGGGTTAACTAGCTCTATATCTAAGGTCTTAAAGAATATCCATGAAAATATTTGCAAAAACTATGTCGGAATCCAGATCACCAAAAAGTTCATGGACTATAGCACACGAAAATTGGCAAAATTGGGTTTTTTCCTGCTTTGGGGACATTTGACCTTTAAAATGGGTCATTTTTGCCGTGAGGGCTAATTGGCTCCATAGCTAAGGTCATAATAGACGTCTACGAAATTTTTTGTAAAAATTATGTCTTAATTTCAGATCACCTAAAAGTCCATGGACTATAGCACACGAAAATTGGCAAAATGGGGGGTTACCTGCTCTGTGGCACATTTGATCTTCAAAATGGGACATTTTGGCCGTGAGTTCTAATTGGCTCCATATCTAAGGTCTTAACGGACATCCATGAAAACTTTTTGCAAAAATTCTGTCGGAATTACAGATCACCAAAAAGTCCTTGGCCAATAGCACACGAGAATCGGCAAAATTGGGTGTTTTCCTGCTCGGGGGCACATTTGACCTTCAAAATGGGACGTTTTGCCGTGAGGGCTAACTGGCTCTATAGCTAAGGTCTTAACGGACGTGCACGAAAAATTTTGGCAAAAATTATGTCGGAATTCTAAATCATCAAAAAGTTCATAGACTATTGCACATGAAAGTCGGCAAAATGGGGGATTTACCTGCTTTGGGGAACATTTGAGCTTCAAAATGGGACGTTTTGGCTGTGAAGGCTAACTGACTCCATAGCTAAGGTCTTAACGGACATCCATGAAAACTTTTTGCAAAAATTCTGTCGGAATTACAGATCACCAAAAAGTCCATGGACTATAGCACACGAAAAATCAGCAAAATGGGGGTTTACCTACTCTGGGGCACATTTGATCTTCAAAATGGGACGTTTTGGCCGTGAGGTCTAACTGGCTCCATAGCTAAGGCCTTAACGGTCATCCACAAAAACCTTTTGCCAAAATTATATCGGAATTCCAGATCACCAGAAAGTCGATGGCCTATAGCACACGAAAAGTGGCAAAATGGGGGGTTACCTGCTCTGTGGCACATTTGATCTTCAAAATGGGACATTTTGGCCGTGAGTTCTAATTGGCTCCATATCTAAGGTCTTAACGGACGTCCACGAAAAATTTGGGCGAAAATTATGTCGGAATTCTAGATCACCAAAAAGTCCATAGACTATAGCACACGAAAAATCAGGTGTTTTTCTGCTCTGGGGCACATTTGATTTTTAAAATGGGACGTTTTGGCCGTGAGGGTTAACTAACTCCATATCTAAGGTCTTAACGGATATCCATGAAAAAATTTGCAAAAACTATGTCGAAACCAAAATCACCAAAAAGATCATGGACTATAGCACACGAAGATTGGCAATATTGGGTGTTTTCCTGCTCTAGGGAACATTTGACCTTTAAAATTGGACGTTTTTGCCGTGAGGGCTAACAGGCTCTATATCTAAGGTCTTAACAGACGTCTATGAAAACTTTTTGCAAAAATTATGTTGGAATTCCAGATCACCTAAAAGTCCATGGACTATAGCATACGAAAATCGGCAAAATGGGGGGTTTACCTGCTCTGGGCACATTTGACCTTCAAAATGGGATGTTTTGGCCCTGAGGGCTAATTGGCTCCATATCTAAGGTCTTAAAGGACATCCATGAAAACTTTTTGCAAAAATTCTGTCGGAATTACAGATCACCAAAAAGACCTTGGACTATAGCACACGAAAATCGGTAAAATTGGGTGTGTTCCTGCTCGGGGGCACATTTGACCTTCAAAATGGCACGTTTTTGCCATGAGGGCTAACTGGCTCCATAGCTAAGGTCTTAACGGACGTGCACGAAAAATTTTGGCAAAAATTAAGTCGAAATTCTAAATCATCAAAAAGTTCACGGACTATAGCACACGAAAGTCGGCAAAATGGGGGATTTACCTGCTTTGGGGAACATTTGAACTTCAAAATGGGACGTTTTGGCCGTGAGGTCTAACTGGCTCCATACCTAAGGTCTTAACGGTCGTCCACGAAAACCTTTTGCAAAAATTATGTCGGAATTCCAGAGCACCAAAAAGTCCATGGACTAAAGCACACGAAAATCGGCAAAATGGGGGGTTTTCCTCCTCTGGAGCACAGTTGACCTTCAAAATGGAACGTTTTGGCCGTGATGGCTAACTGACTCCATAGATAAGGTCTTAACGAACGTCCACGAAATATTTTGGCAAAAATGAGGTCGGAATTCTATATCATCAAAAAGTCCATAGACTATAGCATAGGAAAATTGGCAAAATTAGGTGTTTTCTTGCTCTGGAGAACATTTGACCTATAAAATGGGACGTTTTTGCTGTCAGGGTTAACTGGATCCATAGATAAGGTCTTAA
>NW_006239195.1:861833-862626 GCF_000226075.1 Solanum tuberosum | reverse complement strand
AGGGCGTCCACGAAAAAGTTTGGTAAAAATTATGTCGGAATTCCAGATCACCAAAAAGTATCTAGACTATAGCACACGAAAATCTGCAAAATGGGGGGTTTACCGGCTCCGTGGGTTGTTTGACCTTGAAAATGGGACGTTTTGGCTGTGAGGGTTAACTAGCTCCTTACCTAAGGTCATACGGACGTCCACGAAAAATTTTGGCAAAAGTTATGTCGGAATTCCAGATCAAGAAAAATTACATGGACTATAGCACACGAAAATCGGCAAAATGGGGGGTTTACCGGCTCCGTGGGTTGTTTGACCTTGAAAATGGGACGTTTTGGCTGTGAGGGTTAACTAGCTCCTTACCTAAGGTCATACGGACGTCCACGAAAATTTTTTGCAAAAATGAGGTCGGAATTCTAGATCTTCAAAAGGTCCAGGAACTATAGCACACGATAATCGGTAAAATGGGGGTTTACCTGATATGGGGCACATTTAACCTTCAAAATGGGACGTTTTGGCCGTGAGAGCTAACTTGCTCCATAGCTAAGGTCTTAATGGTCTTCAACGAAAAAATTTGGAAAAAATTATGTCGAAATCCAGATCACCAAAAAGTACATAGACTTTAGCACACGAAAATCGGCAAAATGGGCGGTTTACCTGCTCTGGGGAAAATTTGACCTTCAAAATGGGACGTTTTGGCCGTGAGAGCTAACTTGCTCCATAGCTAAGGTCTTAACGGACGTCCACGAAAAATTTTTGAAAAAATTATTTCGGAATTCCAGATCACCAAAAAGTACATAGACTT
>NW_006239195.1:861190-861619 GCF_000226075.1 Solanum tuberosum | reverse complement strand
GAAATCCAGATCACCAAAAAGTTCATGGACTATAGCATACGATAATCGGCAAAATTGGAGGTTTTCCTGCTCTGGTTCACATTTGACCTTTAAAATGGGACGTTTTGGCCGTGAGGGTTAACTTTCTCCATATCTAAGGTCTTACAGGATATCCATGAAATTTTTTTGCAAAATTTATGTCGAAATCCATATTACCAAAAAGTTTATGGACTATAGCACACGAAAATCGGAAAAATTGGGTGTTTTCCTGCTCTGGGGCACATATGACCTTTAAAATGGGGCGATTTTTCTGTTAGGGCTAATTGGCTCCATAGCTAAACTCTTTGCGGACGTCCACGAAAAATTTTGGCAAATATTATGTCGGAAATCCATATCACCAAAAATCCATGAACTATAGCACACGAAAATCGGCAAAATGGGGGGTTTACC
>NW_006239195.1:859445-861136 GCF_000226075.1 Solanum tuberosum | reverse complement strand
GCACATTTGCCCTTCAAAATGGGATGTTTTGGCCGTGAGGGTTAACTTACACCATATCTAAGGTTTTAACGGATATCCACTAAAAACTTTTGTAAAAATTATGTCGGAATCCAGATCACCAAAAAGTACACAAACTATAGCACACGAAAATCGGAAAAATGGGGGCTTTACCTGCTCTATGTCACATTTGACCTTCAAAATGGGACGTTTTGTCCGTGAGGGCTAACTGGCTCCATAGCTAAGGTCTTAACTGACGTCCAAGAAAAATTTTGGCCAAAATTGTGTCGGAATTCCAGATCACTACAAAGTCCATGGACTATAGCACACGAAAAGTGGCAAAATTAGGTGTTTTCTTGCTCTTGGGCACATTTGACCTTTTAAATGGGACGTTTTTGCCGTGAGGTCTAACTAACTCCATAGCTAAGGTCTTAACGGACGTCCACGAATAATTTTGGCAAAAATTATGTCGGAATTTCAGATCACCAAAAAGTCCATGGACTATAGCACACGAAAAGTGGCAAAATTAGGTGTTTTCTTGCTCTTGGGCACATTTGACCTTTTAAATGGGACGTTTTTGCCGTGAGGTCTAACTAACTCCATAGCTAAGGTCTTAACGGACGTCTATGAAAATTTTTTGGCACAAATGAGGCAAGAATTCTAGATCACCAAAAAGTCCATGGACTATAGCACACGAAAATAGGCAAAATTAGGTGTTTTCCCGCTCTGAGGCACATTTGACCTTTAAAATAGGACGTTTTTGCCGTGAGGCTAACTAGCTCCATAGCTAAGGTCTTAATGGACGTCCACAAAAACTTTTTGAAAAAATTATGTTGGAATTCTAGATAACGAAAAAGCTCATGGACTATAGCACACGATAATCGGCAAAATGGGGGTTTACCAACTCTGGGGAACATTTGACCTTCAAAGTGGGACATTTTGGCCGTGAGGGCTAACTAGCTCCATAGCTAAGGTCTTAACGAATGTCTATGAAAATTTTTGGCACAAATGAGGCAGGAATTCCAGATCACCAAAAAGTCCAAGGACTATAGCACACGAAAATCGGAAAAATTGGCGGTTTACCTGATCCGGGGGTCGTTTGGCCTTGAAAATGGGACGTTTTGGCTGTGATGGTTAACTTGCTACATATCTAAGGTCTTAACGGATGTCCAAAAAAATTTTTGTCAAAAATTAGGTTGGAATTCCAGATCACTAAAAAATCCAAAGATTATAGCATACGAAAATTGGCAAAATGGGGGGTTGACCTGCTCCGGGGAACATTTGACCTTCAAAATGGAATGTTTTGGCCGTGAGGACTAACTAGCTCCATAGCTAAGGTCTTAAGGATGTCCACGAAAACTTTTAATAAAAATAAGGTCGGAATTCCAGATCACCAAAAAGTCCATAGACTAGAGCACACGAAAATCGGGAAAATTTGGGGTTATCCACATTTAACCTTCAAAATGGGACGTTTTAGCCGTGAGGGCTAACTAGCTCCATAGCTAAGGTCTTAACGGATGACCAAAAAAACTTTTTGCAAAAATTATGTCGGAATTCAGATCTCCAAAAATTCCATGGACTATAGCACACGAAAATAGGCAAAATTAGGTGTTTTCCCGCTCTGAGGCACATTTGACCTTTAAAATAGGACGTTTTTGCCGTGAGGCTAACTAGCTCCATAGCTAAGGTCTTAA
>NW_006239195.1:858871-859284 GCF_000226075.1 Solanum tuberosum | reverse complement strand
AGAATTCTAAATCACTAAAAAGTCCATGGACTATAGCACACGAAAATCAGCAAAATGGGGGGTTTTCCTCCTCTGGGGCACATTTCACTTTCAAAATGGGACGTTTTAGCCGTGACGGCTAATTGGCTCCATAGCTAAGGTCTTAACGAACGTCCAAAAAATATTTTGTCAAAAATGAGGTCGAAATTCTAGATCACCAAAAAGTACACAGACTATAGCACACGATAATCATCAAATGAAAGGGTTTACCTGATCCGGGGCACATTTGACCTTAAAAAAAGGGACGTTTTGGCTGTGAGGGCTAACTTGCTCCGTATCTAAGGTCTTATCGGACGTCCACGAAAACTTTTTGTAAAAATTATGTCGAAATTCCATATCACCAAAAAGTCCATGGACTATAGCACACGATAATC
>NW_006239195.1:856957-858548 GCF_000226075.1 Solanum tuberosum | reverse complement strand
AAACTTTTTGCAAAAATGAGGTTGGAATTCTAGATCACCAAAAAGTCCATGGAATATAGCACTCGATAATCGGCAAAATAGGGGGTTTACCTGATCCTGGGAACATTTGACCTTCAAAATGGGACGTTTTGGCCGTGAGGGCTAACTTGCTCCATGGCAAATGTCTTAACGGTCGTCCACGAAAACTTTTGGCAAAAATTATGTCGAAATTCCAGATCATCAAAAAGTACATGGACTATAGCATATGAAAATCGGCAAAATTAGGGGTTTTCCTGCTCTGGGGCACATTTGACCTTTAGAATGGGATGTTTTGGTTGTGAGAGCTAACTGGCTCCATAGCTAATGTCTTAACGGACGTGCACGAAAAATTTTGGCAAAAATTATGTCGTAAATCCAGATGACCAAAAAGTTAAGTGACTATATCACATGAAAATTGGCAAAATGGTGGGTTTACCTGCTCTGGGTAGATTTGACCTTCAAAATGGGACGTTTTTGCCTTGAGGGCTAACTGGCTCCATAGCTAATGTCTTAACGGACGTGCACGAAAAATTTTGGAAAAAATTAGGTCGAAAATCCAGATCACCAAAAAGTCCATTGACTATAGCACACGATAATAGGCAAAATGGGGTGTTTTCCTACTCTGGGCATATTTGACCTTTCAAATGGGACGTTTTTGCTGTGAGGGCTAACTAGCTCCATAGCTAAGGTCTTAACAGACGTCCACGAAAAATTTTGGAAAAAATTAGGTCGAAAATCCAGATCACCAAAAAGTCCATGGACTATAGCACACGAAAATCGGCAAAATGGGTGGTTTACCTGCTCTGTGGCACATTTGACCTTCAAAATGGGATATTTTCGCCGAGAGGGCTAACTGGCTCCATAGCTAAAGTCTTAACGGACGTCCACGAAAACATTTTGCAAAAATTATGTCGGAAATCTAGATCACCAAAAAGTCCATGAACCATAGCACACTAAAATCGGCAAAATGGGGGCTTTTCTTACTCTTGGCACATTTGACCTTCAAAATAGGACGTTTTGGCCGTGAGGGTTAAATGGCTACATAGCTAAGGTCTTAACGAACGTCTACGAAAATTTTTGGCAAAAATTCAAATCACCAAAAACTTCATGGACTATAGCACACGAAAATCGGCAAAATGTGGGGTTTATCTGCTCTGGAACACATTTGACCTTCAAAATGGGACGTTTTGGCCGTGAGGGTTAAATGGCTACATAGCTAAGGTCTTAACGGACGTCAATGAAATATTTTGGCAAAAATGAGGTCGGAATTCTAGATCACCAAATAGTCCATAGACTATAGCATACGATAATCGTCAAATGAGGGGTTTACCTGATCCGGGGCACATTTGACCTTCAAAATAGGACGTTTTGGCTGTGAGGGCTTACTTGCTCCATTGCTAATGTCTTAACGGTCGTCCATGAAATTTTTTTGCAAAAATTAGGTCGAAAATCCAGATCACCAAAAGTACATGGACTATAACACACGAAAATCAGCAAAAATTGGGGCTTTTCCTGCTCTGGGGCACATTTTACCTTTAAAATGGGACGTTTTGGCCGCGAGGGCTAACTGGCT
>NW_006239195.1:856510-856893 GCF_000226075.1 Solanum tuberosum | reverse complement strand
AATTCCAGATCACCAAAAAGTCTGTGGACTATAGCACACAAAAATCGGCAAAATTGAGGGGTTTTCATGCTCTAGGGAACATTTGACCTTTAAAATGGGAAGTTTTGGCCGTAAGGGCTAAGTGGCTCCATAGCTAAGGTCTTGACAGACGTTCACGAAAATTTTTGCAAAAGTAATGTCTAAAATCTAGATCAACAAAAAGTCCATAGACCATAGCGCACGAAAATCGGCAAAATGTGGGCTTTTCCTGCTCCGGGGCACATTTGACCTTCAAAATGGGATGTTTTGGCCGTGAAGAATAACTTTCTCCATATCTAAGGTCTTAATGGTCGTCCACATAAAAATTTCCCTAACATTATGTCGGAATTTCAGATCACCAAAAA
>NW_006239195.1:842969-856495 GCF_000226075.1 Solanum tuberosum | reverse complement strand
AAAAATTATATCAGAATTCCAGATCACAAAAAGTCCGTGGACTATATCACACGAAATTCGACAAAATGGTTGGTTTACTTGATCCGGGGTACATTTGACCCTTATAATGGGACGTTTTGATCGTGAGGGCTAACTGGCTCCATAGTGTAAGTCATAACGGACATCCACGAAAACTTTTTGCAAAAATTATGTCGAAAATCTAGATTACCAAAAAGTCCATGGACCATAGCACACGAAAATCGACAAAATGGGGGGTTTTCCTGCTCTGGGAACATTTGACCTTTAAAATGGGACGTTTTGGCCGTGTGGGCTCACTGGCTCCATAGCTAAGGTCTTAATGGATGTCCATGAAAAAATTTTGGTAAAAATTATGTCGGAATTCCAGATCACCAAAAAGTCCATGGACTATAGCACACGAAAATTGGCAAAATGGAGGGTTTACCTGCTCTGTGGCACATTTGACCTTTAACATGGGACGTTTTGGCCGTGTGGGCTCACTTGCTCCATAGCTAAGGTCTTAATGGATGGCCATGAAAAAATTTTGGTAAAAATTATGTCGGAAATCCAAATCACCAAAATGTCCATAGACTATAGTACACGAAAATCGGCAAAATTGGGGGTTTTCCTGCTCGGGGCACATTTGACCTTTAACATGGGACGTTTTGGCCGTGTGGGCTCACTTGCTCCATAGCTAAGGTCTTAATGGATGGCCATGAAAAAATTTTGGTAAAAATTATGTCGGAATTCCAGATCACCAAAAAGTCCATGGACTATAGCACACGAAAATTGGAAAAATGGAGGGTTTACCTGCTCTGTGGCACATTTGACCTTTAACATGGGACGTTTTGGCCGTGTGGGCTCACTGGCTCCATAGCTAAGGTCTTAATGGATGTCCATGAAAAAATTTTGGTAAAAATTATGTCGGAAATCCAAATCACCAAAATGTCCATAGACTATAGTACACGAAAATCGGCAAAATTAGGGGTTTTCCTGCTCTGGAGCACATTTGACCTATAAAATGGGATGTTTTGGCCATTAGGACTCTAGATCACCAAAAAGTCCATGGACTATAGCACACGAAAATTGGCAAAATTGAGGGTTTACTTGCTCTGTGGCACATTTGACCTTCAGTGCGTGAAATGTTTAACGGTGTAGCAAAGTATCCTGATGTACAATGCACCTAGAAAGTAGGTAAAGACTTATAGAAACAATAATTCAGATACCTTTGGGGTATCTTTAAATAAAAACTACTCTGGTCTTTATCAGTTTTTTCTTTGAGAGTCAGAAATGCTGCTTGAACCTTAAGCTGCATATATTTTTGGACTAGCTTGTAACATCTTGTGCATAGTTGTTGAGAAGAAAAGTCCTGGCTAGAAGAAACCTAATCTGTAAGTGGAACTGGTGATATTTTTGTAAGTGGGTGGTATACAAAGATAACTTCTTAGAATAGAAGTTTGAGTTACTTTGCCAGTTTGTGGTAAATGTGAAATCCTTTGTTAGCTTCTGTATTTCCTTTACAACATGGAAGCTTATGATTGCCATTAGAGAATATTGCAAGCTTATAAGTTTTATCACCTTCCTCTTCGTCTTAAGAGTTCCACTTTTTCCTCTAACGTGATTTAATGTCTTGCTTCAGGTCGGACAATACCCTCGGCATATTATAAGTCTCTTTCTGTTTGTTGTATCCTTGGTATAGGCCTTATTCATTTTGGAACTTTATAAAGTCATGCATTCTAGCCGTGTTCTATTCTCTTTTGAGGTTAATATTTTCTTGTTGGGATAAAGTGTGGAGTAGACCAAAGGAGCAATGATGTCGCCCAATGGTGTTCGACATTTAAGCTTTGTGCGGAGAAATGTTGTATGTTTTTTAAGTCAAGAAGTTTGGTTCTTGATGTATCAAAGGTTTTTTCCTGCATGTAATTAAGATATTGGGAATTATTGTTTCCGGAAGCATGGTGGTGTAGAATTGTTCTGATTTCTACTATAGCGGATATACTAGTTGTGTGCTTTTACTTTTCTTAGTTCAGGTTGTAGGTGAAGAAAATGCCAGGATCCTCTTCGGTATTCATTCTGATTTTAGCTTATGTTTGGAACGCACTTTTTTGGGGGGGTTGAGGGGTGCAATTGAAGAGAATTTCTTATTAATCACCAAGTAGACTTGGAAAACAAGGCTCAACTATCCAGTCAGGGGCAGACCCACATGGTTTCCAAGGGGGTCACCCTCGGTAAAAAATACATTGTGTATATAAGGTAAGTTTTCTGTATTTATGTAGATACTAGTTTCACGGCACGTGCGTTGCACGTGTGTATCATATGTATAGTATATAAACTTATAAAATAGAATTAATATTACTAAATTAAATTTTTTGAGTTAGTAATTATAATTTACAGAACATAGGACAAGTGCTTTGAATTGAAATGGAGAATGGTTTGTTTCTCACGTCCACATGTGTATTCAAGAGGGTCAAGGAAGAAAAGATTGGAAGGACTACGTGGATAGGTGAGATTCATTTTTAAAATAAGTTACTGGTGGGTTTTCTATCTTGGATGGATTGGGTTTTAAACTCTACCAAATTGGTGGTGCAGCAGATATATTTGTCACTGAACTAGCTGATCAAGTAAGAGAAGTATCTTCAACACCCCAATCCATTTCCTTACTCTTCCTGTATTTGTTCTCATTTATACTGATGTTGTCAGCTTCAAAAACTAAAAGTGGAGCAAGTGTTGTTGCATTATCTCTCCCAATTGAAGGTCCTTCAAGGTAAAGCTAGTTTTGTAGCTAAGTTGTAATAAATATGGGTTTTGTAAAGAATGGAGTTACATTTACAATGTATGGCTACTAGTACAAGATTGAAAACTTGCTTGTATAGCTTCACATCACCAGGTGCTCCATGTACCCAACAAGAGTTGTCCGCCATGCAGCATGGGATGCATTAGATTTGCTATATCCTGTGAGTTATCTCTCCATTATCTGAATAAAGCTCATAATTTGATATCATTACTTCGTCTTATTTCGGACAATTTATGGATTGATGTAAGATGTATTTACTTTTCATCTGTGCATGAGATGTTTAACGGTGTAGCAAAGTATCCTGATGCACAATGCACCTAGGAAGTAGATAAAGAATTACAGAAACAATAGTTCAGATTTCTTTGGGGTATCTTTAAATAAAAAACACCCTAGTCTTTATCAAATTTATAAAAAAAAAATAAAAAATGAAGTTGATTGAAAAAGTTCAAGAAAATATCAACACCAGAGCTATAATATCATCATTAACTTGTGGGTCTTAAATCCATCTTTCACTCCTTAATCCGGGAGTTCTCATTCTACCACTAGAGTACAAAACTTAAAAGGGAAACTAAGATCATTGAAGGACGTAAAAATTCTACTAACCCACTTATGGAAAAGGAGTGAAAAATATTTGCGGCAAAAGATTAGCTCCACAGTTGGACTATTAAATCAAGGATCGGTTTTCCATTCTAAGGTACATGGACAAAATGATCAGCAAGCACATAGTAGTAGCATGTCGGTCCTTCAGCCCGTTTTTCTACAACCATAATAGCATCTTCGGTGCCGAGTATTATCTTTGTTAAGATGTTAAATCATAATATAAGTTCTCCACCCTCATAGATCACCAAAAATGCTTCACATTAAAACTTTCCTTTATGATATCTTGTGCTTTCTGGACACATTTAACTTGAAAAACAGATTCATGAAATTCTTCAGATTGAAAATATTAGTTCAACACAGACGATCTGAAGCAATGTATGCCCTGGGCTCAAGAAATTATCTATTGTCATACTAGCCTTCTTCAACTGTGTCATACCTGGGCTAAGAGCTTGTGTGCGAAAGACATTATCTGATAGTTCACACGTAAATAATTCCTCAGAAACAGATGGAGAAAGAGAAGAGATACATTGTAGATTGTCATACTGCGGGCCAGCAAACTGAATCTCACAACTACATGTTTGGCCCAGAATAGTATGCAACTGCTTGTATGTTTCAGTTTGTCTCTCTTTTGTGTGTAAGAGTTCACTGAACATGAAATAAGGTAGATTTTAACATTAATGAAGAGACAACACCATCCATATATAGATATAAGATCTTTAACTCTTATAGTAAACGAAAGCTGAAGTTTTGTGCTGAAAAATCTAAATTTACAATAACCAGAACTATATCACAGACTTTGACGGCTTAATATATTAAGAATATTTCATTTTTCATCATTAACCTCTCTAATTATTTGCAATAAAACAGGAGGAATGCAATTATAAGATTTAAGCAGAAAAAGGTAAACGGAAACATCATCTGCAGATTATATTTTTGTTAGTCCAATATAAATATGAATGAAAAAACTCTCTGCATATCATAAATGTATGTTATCCGTCTTCTTAACAAGGATATACTTAACATTCTTGAAAATTTGATACAAATAAAGCAACATCATTGGAACAACTATAAGAATAATTAGTTTTTTTCAAATCAACTATATAAATTAGTGAGAGCCTAAAAAGAAGAAGCATCATGTAGGCCCCAATGTATTGAGGCAGAAAGACACAAGTAAGTTAACAAAAATAGTGTAGTTGCTCCAGTGTTGTGAAAGGCGATCGCCTCATCGTGAATGGCGAGAGGCGAGAGGCGAGGCGACCCTTCATCGTCTTTTAGCTTTGTGTCGAGCGATCTTCAAAAGGCGACGCCATGGCAACAAAGGCGAGAGGCGAGAAAGGCGCCACCTTTTGTTTTTTCGTAAAAAAAGCGACCAATTTAGGATTTTAAAAGCTAAAAGTAATTTTAGGATTTTCGACTAGTCACCTCCGGCGACCAGCCAGACTTTTCCGGCGACTCCAAAGTCCAACCAATACATATTTCTTCTTTTCTTCTTCTTCTTCCTATGTTTCTTTTTCCTTCTTCTTCTTCTTTTTCTTCTTCTTCAAACTTCAGAGCCACTTGTTCTGTTTTTTTCTCATTCAAGTTCTAGATTTTAAGTATGTACTATCTATTTTCAGTTTTTGAATTGAAATATTTGCTAATATGTTATTGCTATTGAGATTTGATTATTTTACATTTGCAATTAAATATTATAATTTTTTGGTATTAATTGGTACCACACTTCAAAAAGGCGAGCGGCCTTGTGGCGAGGCAGACCCTTGTCACCTTTTATCGCCTTTTGCCGTCCAATACACTGAGTTGCTCTTTAAAAGGTATTATTAGTTAATTTACTTGAAGAAATTTTATTTACTTAAACCAGGTTCCAGGTTCTCTTTTTTTCCTTAAGACACCATTGTCCCCATCCACCCTGCATTTAAGCCTAGTTCTGTATTGGCCTGTTCAAGATTTGAAAACAAGAACAACGACAGATCCATTACAACACTACAACTCAATATTCTCTAACCAAAATGCAGAAGAGAAATCCTTACGAATGGTCTGTTATAAAGAAAATGTCCAGGACACGATCATCTGGAGTTGTCGTCACCTTTACCCTTTGGATAGTAAGCTCAAGCTCGCAGAGAACTTGGGTAACATCTATGGAAACCATGCACAATAACATTATAAGAGAACAAACATTAGTCAATAAGTAGAAACAATGCAATAAATTTGTTTTTACCATGCAATAATCCTCTTCGGTCGCAACTACAAAACGTCAGCAAGTATACAGGAGAAGAAGCTGAACATGAGGATGGTTCATTCAAATAGAATGAAACAGAGCATGACGAGCACACTGACAGAAGGCGCTCCTTCAAATTCACCCACCTTACAATAGATGAACTAGAGTGAGGAACCACTCATAATACCATATAGCACCATATCCCATCTGTTGAAACATCTGATTTATAGAAAACATTGAGCACTTAGTTAAAGCTGATGAGAAAATGCATAAAAGCAAGGAACCTAAACAGCAAACTGTTACCAGATTGCAATAACTTCAACAAAGAATAAAAAAGGTTGACAACTGAAAAACACAGTTTAATAATCAGTGACAGTACAGGAAAGAAAAAAAAGGTAATTCCATAGCCTAGCTTCACATATTATGTGCACAATGTATAATCAATTATCAATCAATCAATCAACTTTCATAATCCCGAACTAGTCCAGTATGTGCATATTAACATGAAAAGCAAGGAACCTAAACAACAAACTGTTACCAAATTGCAATAACTTCAACAAAGAATAAAAAAGGTTGACAATTGAAAAACACAGTTTAATAATCAGTGACATTACAGGAAAGATAAAAAAGGTAATTCCATAGCCTAGCTTCACATATTATGTGCACAATGTATAATCAATTATCAATCAATCAATCAACTTTCATAATCCCGAACTAGTCCAGTATGTGCATATTAACATGATAAGAAAAATATAACTTTTAAGCTACAGCAACAGCATACTCACTATAGTCCCACAATGTCAGGTCTAGGGAGTACAGAGTGTACGCAAACATTACCCCTAACTCAGAGGTAGAGAGACTGATTCCGATAGACATTCAGGAAATAATTTACTGTTCATTAAAATATTGCACTCAAACCATAAAATAGTTGAGAAGCTTCCCCTTAACATGAAAATCGAAATATTGTTAGGGTCTGAATAATCAGGTAAGCTGTAGTGCATATCCAACATTCAAAACCCTAATCAGATGAAAGACCAAACAAAAAAAAACACTAAAAAGTGAATATGCAGAAAACGAGTAGCTGAATATATCAAATTATGAGATATAAGAATACCTCCTCTGGTAATGTAGAGTCTGAAATCGAGAATAATATGGCAAATATCACATCCGAGGCCGGTTTTGTCTGGACAATTCACCGTAATAACATAAGGTTCATCGGACATTTTCCCTTTCTGGATCATTACGGCATAATCCATCGGTAATCCTATGCCGGAATTCTATCAAAACAAAGTAAGCAGTTGTCCGCCGTTCTAATTTTGAAATTTCCCGGCAACGATTCTAGAAAATTCTGTGATAAGTTGGTCGGCAAAATTCCCAGCAAAGCAGGTATTCTGTTGTTCTGACATATAAAAGGGAAGTCCGATATATTCAAAAAAGGGAGGTGATCCACTAGTTAATTGTTGTTGTGAGATCATATTTTATATGTATTATCCTAAAAAACTTTGAGGGCTGCATTTGCTAATTTTGTATTTATGTGTTAATTTTCTTAATACATGGTCAACTCCTTGGAGAGTATTGTGAATATTTATCCATTTTTGAAAAGTTAGATTTCCCTCCTCAAAGACATAGATTTCCCTCCTCAACTTGTCTCGAAAAGTTACTCATTGCTTACCTATTACACATCTTTACTACTCAAAAGTAAGTTTATTACCACCCTGAGATGTGTAGCACCACTCTCACATTATGTGGTGTATTACACTCGTTGTCATATCAACGCTACGTCAACGCCCTGTCATAATTATAAGTTGCAGGTACTTTCATTTCTTTGCCCACTTTATTCCTGGAAAAGTTGATTGCAAAGACCCGTGCCATATTAGACCAGGTAGTCCAGAGGTGTAAATGATAGGCTTCTTAGATATAGATTCCTAGTATATCTAAACTATGTAAAAGGTTAAGTTGTGATGTCTAAGAAAACTACTTCTCCTTAATCCTTCACGCCTAGTTCCCGTAGGTTTCTTCGCTATTTTTGGTTTCTTATATATTCATTATTGTTGTACATATTTTATACATGAATAAAGAACTCTTTCATGGAATCAGAGCCTTTTGGTTTAACAACCATTTTTTTTCTTTTCGTTCTGAAAAAAATAATCAGAAACGACCTATACGAATGGGAGAAACTAATGCGAACACTTCTGCCTTGGCAACTTCAGTTGTTTCAACGAATACCATGGGAAACTATTTTCCTACGCCTAATGTCGCTCACCAGTTTCCTGTAAAGCTCACGTCAACAAATTTTCTGCTTTGGAAGACATAATTTCTTCCAATGATTTGTGGTTGTGGTCTTAACCATTATATTGATGATTTGTATGGTGATCAACCAAATCTTGCATATAAGGTTTGGGTGCGTCAAGATCAACTCGTCTTGAGTTGGATAGTTGCTTCAGTTTCAGAAAACATTATCCCTCAATTGGTCGAAGCAGAAAAAACTTGTGCGGCTTGGGAAAAACTTGTGGCAGCCTATTCCACTGGCTCTAAACCACTGATTTGAGAACTTAAGGCGCAGTTACACAACTTGCGTCGTGATAATGCTACTATTGAATGTTACGTGCAAGGGGCAAAATCGATTGCTGATAAGTTAGCTGCCTTACAGCACCCCATCACTAATGATGACTTCGTGGAGTTTGTTCTTGCTGGATTAGGCCCTGCCTATCGCCCCTTCACAAGGTCGCTTGAATCACGTCATGATGACGTTACCTTTGATGCACTTTATGGTATGTTGTTGAATGAAGAAAGACAATTAAAACGTGAAGAGCTAGTACTGTTATTGCCCCAACAACACAATACATACAAAGTTCAATCCCTACACAATGTGGACGCGGTAGGGGGCGTACTAGTCGAGGTCGTGGACACTTTTTAGGCCATGGAAGTTCACCACAATCTCAAAGTCGGCATTATGCCCCCACAACTCATTCGGGAACTTACTCTGGAAATCCACCACCTTCCTCTGATTTATCTAGAATATTTTGTCATAATTGTGAAGAAAATGGTCACATTGCACGTGTTTGTCCGTCACCTAGGACTACGAATGGAAATCGGGTATCTGGACGTCCCTCTTCAAATCTAGCAAGTACTTCTTCCCAAGCGGCACAAAATTGGTTGATGGATAGTGGCACCACGCATCATTTGACATTTGATCTCGACAACCTTGCAATTCACTCAGAATATCATGGTCCCGAAGAGGTTACCCTAGGTAATGGTTCCAAATTTCCCATCTCGCATATTGGTAAATGATCTCTATTTATTTCCGATAAGTCGTATGTTCTTGATAGTCTTCTACATGTTCCCAGTGCTACCCAAAATTTACTATCTATTAGTTCCTTTGCTAATTCTAACCAAGTGTCCATTGAATTTTTTCCTAACTATTTTTTGATCAAGGACTTGGAAACGAGGGCAACTCTTCACAAAGGTTCGAATGATGGAGGTTTATATTCCCTTCCAATGTTGAAGTCAATTTCTTCACTAGCTTCATATGCAGCTCCACTTGGTATTTGGCATGCGCATTTGGCTCACGCATCCTATCCTACAATTCGTCGGGCTTTGCCATCTAATACTTTTATTTCATCTAGTTGTGGGTCTTCTAGTTTGTGTCTAACCTGTGCTGTTAGCAAGAGTCATAAAATTCCATTTGTTGAGTCTAGTTTTCAAGCGACATGCCCTTTAGATTTAATTTGTTCGGATGTTTGGGGTCCATCACCTGTTATTTCGAATGATGGTTATAAATATTATGTTATTTTCTTTGATCACTATAGCAAATATACCTGGATCTATTTTCTTAAATTCAAGTCTGATGTTCTTTCTGTTTTTATTCAATTTCATAAAATTGTGGAAAAATACTTTAGTTGTCCAATTAAGAGCTTTTAAGCAGATTGAGGAGGAGAGTATCAGGCATTAACCTCATATTTAAGAGATAATGGTATTACACAACGTTCTTCTTTTCTTTATACCCCGAAACAAAATGGTTGTGTTGAACGTAAACATCGACATATTGTTGAGACGGGTCGTGCCTTATTAACGCATGCAAGTGTTCCTTCCAAATTTTGGACAAATGTTTTTTATACTGCTGTTTATATCATAAATATATTACAGACGCCCCGTCTAAATAATCAACCTCCATATCGCATCCTGTTTAATTGTGACCCTGATTATTCTTTGTTGTGTGTGTTTGGTTGTCTTTGCTTTCCATGGCTTCGCCCTTATACAAAGGATAAATTATCTCCTCGTTCTAAGAGGTGTGTGTTTTTGGGGTATAGCAAAATTCATAAAGGTTATAAGTGTTTTGATACTACTTCTTCTAATTTTTTTGTCTCACGTCATGTTGTATTTAATGAAACAATTTTTCCCTTGGCTATTCAGGATGACGCTATGGTGCCTACTACATCAACCAATGATTCCCCACTTACTGTCCAGATACCTTCTCCACTTCCATAACCAATTGTGCCCATTTCTTCCTTATTGCACTCGTCTAGTCCATCTCCTGCTACAGTCAGTACAACCTTATTGGATAATTCATCCTACACTTTTACATCTCAATGCTCTACGCAACCTCAGGCCCCTCTACAATCGCATGTTATGCCTACAACTACACCTTCTCTATCTTTGGAGATTCCGTCAAATACATTGCCTAATGAAGGTGGGAATCAAATGGTTGATTTTGAACAATTTGGTCCTTTAAATGACGTGCATCGTCCTAACAAATTGTCATGTTCTTCATCTAAGTCTCATCCGATGACTACTCAATCACAAACAAGTTCATTAAAATCGAAGCGTCCCACCTCTTACTTAGCTAAGTCAACTGATGTTGTTGAGCCTTTTTGTTACTCTCAAGCTACGAAGTACGCACATTGGCATAGGGCGATGCAAGAGGAATACAATGCTCTCTTAAAAAATGGGACTTGGCAGTTAGTACCACTTTCTCCGTCTCAAAATATTATTGGTAGCAAATGGGTTTTTAAAACAAAGGTTAAGCCTGAGAGGTCCATTGATCGTTACAAGGCTCGACTCGTTGCTAAAGGGTATCATCAAAGACCGGGTCTGGACTATGTTGATACTTTTAGTCCAGTCGTCAAACCTGCCACTATTCGTCTTCTTCTTTCCTTGGCAGTCTCGACTAACTGGCATATTACTCAATTGGATATCTCTAATGCTTTTCTTCACGGTACCCTTGATGAAGTGGTCTACATGTCTCAACCTCCTGGATTTGTTGATCCAGATCGTCCTGAGCATGTTTGCTTGCTCAAGCGTTCTTTTTATGGGCTCAAACAAGCTCCGCGAATGTGGAATAAATGTTTAACAGACACTTTGATCTCTTATGGCTTTACGAGCTCAAAAACAGATTGTTCATTATTTCATTTCTCCTGTGATGGTGATAAAATATTTTGTTTGGTGTATGTTGATGACCCTCTTGTTTTGGGATCTAGTTCGTCTCTTGTTGGCTCTGTTATTACTCGCCTAAAGTCACAGTTTGTTGTACGAAACCTTGGTCTTCTCTCTTATTTTTTGGGGATTAAAGCATCATGGACACCTACTGGTTTGCATCTTTCTCAACATCTTTATGCTACTGATTTGTTGCGGAAAGCAAAAATGGATGGTTGCAATCATATTTCAACACATGCTGCATCTTTCTCTAAACTCTCAAGTTTTGAAGGATCTCTTTTCCATGACGAAACCTTGTATCGCAGCACTGTAGGAGCCCTACAATATTTAACATTCACTCGCCCTGATATAGCATTTGCGGTGAATAAAGTTTCACAATTCATGCATAGTCTGAGAGAGTCTCACTGGGCTGCTGTAAAACGCATTTTGCGATATATCCAGTCCACATCCTCCCATGGTTTATTCTTTGCTTGCCAAAATACCAAACTTCTACATGGTTACAGTGATGTAGATTGGGGTGGTTCGCTGGATGATCGTAAGTCCACTACCGGTTTCTCTATCTTTTTTGGTTCTCATTTAATATCTTAGGCTTCCAAAAAGCAGCGAGCAGTTGCACGTTCTAGTACAGGGCAGAGTATCGTGCACTAGCCACTACTGCGTCTGAGCTAACTTGGCTGGAGTTCTTACTTCGTGAGATTATGTGCTTTGACACTACAGCTCTGATACCAAGTTTGTCACTACCCGAGAGCACCATCTAGTCGTAACACGGCGTACTCGACCTCGAAGAGGTCTAATACAAGCCTTTAGCATATCATGAACATTAAAGCATAGGAAAATGCAAAAAATTTAAAACTTTTCTTTACAATCGAAGTCTTTATAAAATATAAGAAAGTCTATGACACTATGTCTCAAAACCATCTATACCATTGGAATAAAGACTCTTTAAAAAAATCTTAGGGACACGGCCCTTACATAATTCTAAAATGAAACTAATAAAAGAAACTACTAAGATATCTACTAAGTAAGATGTTGGTCCCCGAACTTGAGGACTCATCAACTAGCTTGGAGGATCACCTATTCCAAGCCCTTTGAACCAAAGCTACCATCTCCATGAACCAACCCCCTACATTGTAGAAAACATAGAAATATGGGTTAACACAAAAATGTACCAAGTATGGTAGCTATGCATAAAACATTTAAAACATGCTTAAAGGGGACATTCTTGTTGAAACTGTAACGACTAAGAAAAATGATAGGTTAAGCAAGAGCCTATGACTTTGTGTTGACTTTATAATGAGGTTCTATGAGGGGTTTATATGTAATTTCGTTTTAATTGTGTAACTCTGACAATTTAAAATGAATAAGAAGAAGCTTGAAATTGGAAGTAGTCACTTTTGGAAAAATTCAGAATCTGGAAATTTGGTTAAGTGTGGGAAATCAGTGAGTTTTTGGCCAACTTTGAGCAGTCATAACTCCTAGATCAGGATGATCCAGGAGTAGTTCTAGTTATGTTTGGAAAGCCCTTGGAACGATCTTTCCAACGCCACCGAGTTTGCTCAATTCCGAGTTCGTATGAGCGAGTTATGCCCTTTGAAAGTTGGGCAGTTGGCAGGGAGTCCGTCCGGAAATTTAAGGGCATTTTGGTCTTTTCACAAATCTTTTCTTTTGAGGTTATATTGTTGTGTTAGGCTGTTTGTGGATCATTTTTGTTCCATTTTAAAAGAGTAAGAGTTAGGGTTCTTGAGTGAAGAAGAGAAAGAAGAGAGGAAGAAGAGGAGTTGGAGCTAGGGTTGAAGATTTCTTGGTGTTCTTCTTCAAATTTCATGGGGAATTCATCTTTAAGGTATGGGACTCTTTATCTTTGATTCCATTTCTAATCAAAACAGCCGATTCAAAGTATTTTCAAAGTTCTTCAAAAATCCTAAAGTCCTAATTTCAATTCTAGCATAGGTTCTTGCATAAAAAGGTTTTAAATCATGATTTATATAGTTATTAATGATTATTAATGGTTTTTAGAAAGAAATCTCCATGAACCCATGTTTTCTCAAATTCTCTAAATTTCACCATAAAGTGGGTGTATTAATTTTGAGTAGATGATTATAAAAATTGTGTTTAGTATGGTATAGGCTGTTCATATGTGGTATTATATATGTGAATTGTTAAGAATTTTATTGAATTGAAGGATGTGGGATGTTAGCCTTGAATGGGCAAAATTGTGAATTGGTCTTCATGTTGATTATGGGCTTATGCTTAGCTTAGTTTGTATAGTTGAATGTTGTTATTATCATTGTTATTGTATTGTTAATTGTTGGAATATGAGGATGATGAAGATTGCCATGGAAAGAGGGTAAGTTGATCAAACTTGATAAATATTGTATAATTGGCATGGAATTGAGTATTGTGGCTTATAGCCTTTGAAAAGGGTAGTAAGATGGCTTGACCTCTTAGTATTAATATAATTGTTATTGATTGGTTTGATCCACCTTT
>NW_006239195.1:812886-841381 GCF_000226075.1 Solanum tuberosum | reverse complement strand
GTTTTATCAAAATAATATGAAAGCATTTATTCCTTGTAAATGTCCGTTTTGGCATGTTTTTGCATGGTCTCCATACTTAGTACTTAATTGTGCTAACCCCTTCCTTTCCCTTTTTGACTAAAGTGTAGGGATTTGGAGATGATGACATGTCATGGCTATTTGATAGGTTTCTAAGTGTTGAAGATGAAGACTTGGTGAGTCCTCATAGATTCGAGGACAATACCCAATATGTTCTTTTATGTCTTTTTAGTATTGTTTAAGTTGTGTACGGGATTAGTCCCGAATTTTGTACTCTAAAGTATTAGATGGTTTGAGACATCATGTATAACGTCTAGAAAGTCTTCCGCTTGCTATTTTTAATGAAATGTCTTCTTTGTAAAGAAAGTTTTTAATTCCTTATGGTTTTTAGTGTCTATGCGATGAATGAATGCTAAGAGGCTTGTATTAGACCTCTTCGTGGTCGAGTACGCCGGTTACGACTAGGGGGTGCTCCCGGGTCGTGACAGAAACCATGCTATGCACTTATCTTAGGCATATTTATATGCCTAAGTTATCAATAATTGCCCATAAAGTGCTTGAATTGAAGAATGATCTTGAGTCTATTAGCTTGATTTTGTTATACTTGTGATGATTGTGCACTTACACACATGATTAGTTATTTCAGGAACTCTTGAAGGAATTGGAGTTGGAACGAAGAAAAAAGGAGCAAAGACGTGCAAAAAAGGGATAAGGCAAAAGGCACAGTGGCTGGCGCACTGCTAGGCGCGCCGCGCCAAGGCATGAAGATCAGAAGAATTGTTGGGGCGTACTACTAGGCTCGACGCACCAACCCCAAAAGTTCAGAGGGTGTATCCTTGGCGCGCTGATAGGCGTGCCGCACCAGAGCTTGAAGTTCAGACAATTTTTCTGGCGCGCTACTAGGTGCGCCGTGCCACATGGGAAAGTTCTGCACGTGCTTCTTAGCGCGATAGTGGCGCGACATACCACCCTTTTTTCAACTTTTCCAACTTTTAAACATTAAATAGGATTCCTTATTTGTGTAGGTTTTGTTCCCAACTTTTCCTACTATTATAAATAGATCCTTAGGGTTCCATTATTAGGGTTCGACTTTTATTGGGTGTGCAAGAGCAAAATTCCAAGGTTGTAATAGGTTTTCATCCTTTAACTCTTCTATTTACTAGAATTTGCATGAATTATTGTAATTTCTTATTTTCGAATAGCATGAGTGGCTAAACGCCCTTGTTCTGGGGTTGTAGCTACGAATTGAATGTTGATTATTAAAGGCTTTTTGAATTAATTGTTGGTTGTCAATACAAGTTACTTCTATATTCTTGTTTTAGTATTTTGTGTCTGATCACCACGAGATAAATATATTGTCTAATCTTAAAATCGGGAGAAGAGAGGTTAGATAGACCAAAGAGTATAGAGAGCTCGATCGACCCATTTGATTGAGGTGATTTGTGTTTAGGAGTGACGCCCGGACGAACAACTTGCTCGGTTACGAAACGGGATGAAATATAAATACTTGCCAGTTGCGGTGTGTGGGAGCGACATGATGCGTGATGCCTAGGCAGACATGCCCTTAACCTAATGGCTTCAGGTGCAACTTGCGGTCAAAGACTCGATGGTTCACGGGATTCTGCAATTCACACCAAGTATCGCATTTTGCTACGTTCTTCATCGATGCGAGAGCCGAGATATCCATTGTCAAGAGTCGTTTGTGTTTAAATAGCAGCACATGTCCCCCCACACACTCCGCGAACGGGGAGCGAGGGGAGGGCAGTCAATTTTAGTATTCCTTGGCGCTTTCCACGTCGGGGTTCGTTGGTCGCCCGACGGGCGCGCGTTTCCCCCAAGTGTTTAAAATGTGTTCGCGGGTCGTTATTCTTTGCAGGTTTTGATAATGATCTTTCCGGATGTTTACCTACAGAAACCTTGTTACGACTTCTCATTCCTCTGAATGATAAGGTTCAATGGACTTCTCGCGACATCGCGTGCAGCGAATCGCCCTTATCACCACGATCCAAACATTTCATCGGATCATTCAATTGGTAGGAGTGATGGGCGGTGTGTACAAAGGACATGGACGTAGTCAACGCGAGCTAATGACTCGCGCTTACTAGGAATTCCTAGTTGAAGACCAACAGTGTCGAGCCTATGTCGCCTGGCGGATTGGCGCAGGCCTCGGCCGACGCTTGGTATTAAAATGGACTTCACTTATGTATTAAAATGGTATTTCCAACTCCAAATCCATTTTGTTTAATCAAATATTTTTCACATACCTATTTAAGGAACAAAAATCCTTGTGCAAAATTGGCGGAAATTTAAAATTTTTGGGATAAAAGTTGTTTATTAGAAAATTGATTATCTAGCATTAAAATTGACATTCATATATGCATTATCAAAGTATTTCGAACTCAAAAATCAATTTTCTTTTATCAGATTCATAGCAATAAAGAATTACAATTTTCTTCAAAATTGGGGGAAATTCAAAATTGAATGGGTTAAAAGACGTTTCTCAAAAAATTGGCTCGTTCAAACCGCTTTTTGGCAGTTTGGTCGCATAGATCTCGAAAAAATACCTAAATTCAAAAAAAAATCGCCTAAAAAGGACATCCGAGGCCAAAGTTATAACCGTTTGAAGTTTCACCAATTTACAACTACTTTTTCAAGTTTCAATCTTTAATTTGGTGAAACTTCAAACGATCGTAACTTTTGCCTCGAATACCCGTTTGACGCAAAAAAAATTTATCATGGTTATTATTTTGAGATTTATTCGGTCAACTCCTTATTTTGTTTTGATTTTAATCTTATTATATTTTTATTTATATAGAATAATAGTCACACAAGGTATTTAGGTAATTTTTTGTTCTAATATTATATATAGTGGCACTACAGAAAAAATAGTGATTAGCGACAAATCATATTCCGTCGCTATTTAACGTGAAAAAAATTTATACTTATTTTCTTCCCAATGCAAAATATTATTAATAATTATAATTGCAAATTAATTATTGCATCAATAACCTAAAATGTTCTTTGATACATGTATTAAACTGTTAACATTTTTGCAACACCTCTTAATATTCTCTCTCATCAGAGCTACTCATTGAATAAGTGTAACACCTCGGAATCTAGTAGTCTAAGCTAGGGCTAAGCGTAAAGGCAACAACCCAAGATTTGGGCTTGGGCAACCTTCACGAGGATCCACACGAGGAGCCAGACCACTGTAAGTTGGGGGCAAAAGGGTCTTTTTCGATTTTAATTAGATCAAAGTTATGTCGTTTTACCCAAGCCTAGGACTCCTATATAAGTCATTTTACCCCCAAAACTCACCCATTTAAATCATTATTTCCCAAACCCAAAAGAACTCTCAAAGTTCTTCCTCTCAAATATTTCTCTCTCTAGAGCTTGAAGAAGAAGGGTTCAATCTAGGGTTTCAAGCAAGCCTCCATTTTCACATTGTAACTATATATGTGACAAAAAAAAGTCGTATCGATATGTAAAATATCGACATTGTAAATTGTGTATATATACTATATACGTAATTATCATTGTATGTATATTCATTTACATTATTTATATAATTTATACATTAGAATAGTTCATCTTCTTCAATGACCGAAAGAAGAAAGATATTAGGGGAAAAAAGGGAAGGAGTGAATTGCACTTTACTTGCCATTGAAAAAAATATCGAATATATGAACATTTTTTTCCGTAAGAAGTGATAATTGTCTCATTTAAAACAAGAGATTTTGACTCAATAAACATCTTGTCTAATTTTTCCAATTAAATAACTAAAGAATCATATCTAAACCAAAAGTCTTAGGGTAAATAATCATTATAATCATCTAATCTAGGAGATAAATACTAGGAAAAAGAAGATAGTGTGACTGTATGAGTTTATAATCATAAAATAGAGATAGTTACGAGATAGAATAATCTTATGATTTAAAATTAAAGATATGCAGAATGTATCAAAGTGCTCTTTAATCTCGTAATATTAAACATAAAAAAATTAGAATCAAAGAATAGTAAAAAAAAGAAAGTAAAATAAACAAATTTTAATGAAGAGGGTACATGGATAAATTCAGGGAAGTAATCATACTCATTTTTTATAAAAACATTAACTATTCGATCATAGTTTAGTTGTATGCATTTTAAAGGCAATTATATATTTGCTTCGTGTCGTGTAAAATATGATTCCACCTTGTTCACTGCTCGATTAGAGTTTTATGGGTATTTTTTTTATATAAGGGAAGGATTTTATTTATATATTAAAATTCGTCAATAGAAGTCCCAAAAAAATTGATCTAAACGAAACAGTTTCACAAGTATTTCTATCGATAGCGTACGTTACAAAAGAAAATGCTTGAAAAAACACAGATTGTTACCATCTATATTTAGTTTCATAAGTTTTCTTTTCGTGTACTGCAATCAACATAAATATGTGAAAAAACGTGTAGTAATGTTATGCAAAGAAATTTAATTTAGAGTTAACTAACAAACAATCAAATTGAAATTGATTTATAATAGATGGAAAAATTAGACAAAATATCGGTTACAGTTAAAATTCCTTATCCAAAATAACTCACCGATTATTTGTTACAAAAAAATGACCATTCAACCTTCTTAAATGGATCTGGAAAAAGGGGAAGAAAATGGGAATAGAGAAAGAAAAAAACTTAAGATTCTATGTTTGGTAATTAAAACTTCTTTAAAGATTGATGTTAAAATTTGACTTACTAAGAATCGTATATTGTTTTACATGAGCAATATATAAAAAGACTTGAATCATTGAGAGGAGCTTATATATGAAAATTTTAGACTATTTAGAGGAAATATGAGTTGGTTGAGATTGAAAAAAATAATCTGCAATGTGTAAATATTGTATTAATAGAATGTATGTATATATATATATCTTTGTAAGTTATGTGGCCCCACGATTATAGTTAACAGTTTTTGGGGGTGAATTGTTAAGTTTAGGATAAAAGACTAAATTGAACACATTTTGTCATGAAGGACTATTTCAATCACCTAAAATATATTAAGGACCAAAATAAAATAACCCCAATACATCAAGGACCATTTTGATCATTTTCTCTCCAAAATCCTACCCAATATTAAAACAACTTCAACTTGAAACCACACAAAATCCAAAATCACAAATTTCCTTTTTGTCATTTTCCTCACTTCAAAGTTGAAGGCATGGCTACTTTATATTTATCTTTTTAATCATGTTACACATTTTAATTTCTATATAATGTGTTACACATTTTTAATTCCTTATACATGTAGATGCTCAATATTACCTCAATAATAATATTATTCTATGCAAAAATTCCAATTTTCTTTAACTATTTTAACCTCCTTTTATCATACTTCTTCATCCTCAAATATTTATGAGGGAAAGTGACTTTTTTTAAAGAGTTAAATTTATGAATTAATTTCATACTTAAAAAATTTAAATATTAGATAAAAGTTCAAGATTAAAATAAGAAGTGTATCCAACTACATTTTATATATATATATATATATATATATTTTTTTTTTCTTTTTAATTGTACTCAATTTTCTAAAAACATCTAATAAATAAAGTTAACTGAATAAATTACATCTTAATAAATTGAGATAAACTAAAACAACACTTATTTTGAAATGAAAATTACAAATATAAAGTTAATGAAGTATTAAAAATTTGGCTTTTAAAAAAAAAATATATATATATATATGCACCCTCATGTGTAAGATAAATGACTCTTGGGACCTTTGACCAATTTTTTTTGCTTTTTTCGATATGGAGCTGCCGGAGATGGAATCAATGGCGACGGCGATCGGAGTATCGGTGCCGGTGCTCCGATTCCTTCTTTGTTTCGTTGCAACTATTCCGGTGAGCTTCTTCCACCGTTTTGTTCCTACTTCCACCGGAAGACATCTCTACGCCGCCGTGATGGGTGGTGTTCTTTCATACTTGTCGTTCGGATTCAGTTCAAATCTTCACTTTTTTGTGCCTATGCTTTTGGGTTATGCTTCTATGGTTATCTATCGGCCTTATTGTGGGATCATCACTTTCTTCATTGCTTTTGGTTACCTTATTGGATGGTAACTTACTTTCTCTCTCTCTTAAATTGGGGTTTATTTTGAAATTTTGATTTGATTTCAGTTTCCTTTTTTAGTAGTTCAAAATTAAGCCATGGATAGAAAAAAAGTATATATATTACTCACTGTGTCTCAATTTAAGTTTCTTAGTTTGACTAGACACTGAGATTTAGAAAGATGTGTGTAGTCCTTTATCTCTTGGTCTTAATTTTGCAATTGGAGAACTTATGAAATATAGGAAGGGACATTCTTTATAGGACAAGTCCAAAAGGAAAGTAAGGCGCTTAAATTGGGAAGGATTGAGTGTTAGATATTTGTTTGTGGATGTAGAGTTAGGATTTTGAGTGGATTTTAGAAGCTAGCAACTGGGTTCTGATGAACTCGTAGAGAGTCGTGTAGATCGGCTTCTGTTAGTTTGACATTAGAAATGTAGAAAAGCATTGTTCTTTATGTGTAGTTTTATGACATACTGCTGAGTAGTGGTATGAAACTGGTCTAGATAGAGTAGGAAGGATATAGAGGATTCATATAGCCAACTTCTAGTTTGTGATTGAGCACTGTTTTTTTTTTCCGCTGTATTAAGCTCTTCCTGTTTGATTGATTGGTGAACTTTGATGTTTGAAAGTATAGGACTAGAAGTTTGTAAAGCTGTGAACTTTAGTTGCATGTGTGATTGTGTGTTGAATTTTACTGATTTCTTGGTTCAATTTGTTTAATTGGTTGGTGAACTTTGAATGTGTAGGAGTAAAGGTCTGTAAAACTATGAACTTTAGTCGCATGTCCTTCTTTTACTAGTTTCCTTAAGGGGTCTCTTGGCAGAGTGTATTAGAAGAAATAATGAATGCATTGACTTTGTGTATTAGTAGTACCTTAGTAGGTACACTTTTTCAGCCTCTATTGTGTATTAAAGAGTGTATCACTAATGCATAAAAATTCATAATATTAGTAATGGAAGGGGATTAATGCATGCATTAGCATGCTTAAAGATTCAACTGCCCCTCAAAACAATTTTTTACATGTTTTCCATCATATTTGTGGAGGGTATTTTCATAAATAAGTTTTTGGAAAATAAATTATGCAATGCATGTTATTTTTAATACATCAAACCAAACAATACATAAGAAATAATATGTGCATAATTAATGCAAGCATAACTAGTACAAGCATTAATATTGCAAGCATACTAATATACTCTTTTAAACATTCTTATACACCCTACTAAACGACCCCCTGTATTCGTCTATTGGATCTATCTTCTTAATAGTATGTCATTATTGTGGGTTCATTTAGAGCTGGTTGTGGAGCTTTTGTGAATGAGTTGGTTCATGTCAATTTCATGTCATTTAGGTCTTTAAAGTTAACAACTAACAAGGAAAGGAGAAAATTACTTGCAAATTTTATTTGCAGTAGGAATATTTTGTATTGACATTTGAACATAGGGTTTTATGTAGTTGAATAGTATTCTTATGAGTTTTTGGCTAAAATCATCCCTCGACTCAAATCTAATGTACATCCTTATATTATCTATGTGAGCAAAAAACATCCTTATACTATCCAAAAAATAACAAGAAACATCCTTCAGTATATTTTTGTTAAGAAACTAATAAAACCAATAAAAAAAAAAATTAATTTGGTCATGTCTTGGCCGCGACGAGAAGATCAAAGTTACCTAAAAAGAATAAGGATATGGATAGAAAATGAATCTTCCATTCTCAGGATTTAAATTTTGTGTGTTGTTAGTTTATATGTTTTTTGTATCATCAAGTAAATTAACTTGCAACAATAATAAGTTTTGAAATATTTATACAGTAGGTTCCGATGGTTAGAAAGATTATGTAAAAAAAATCATTTTAAAAATATTACGTCCAAATAAAGATTTTCTTTAATAATATTTAGGGCGTGTGTACTATATATACAATGCAATTCACATTTTATACAACGTACAGAAATGTTGAAAATTTAGTGAAATTACGTAGGCATTTTGTTATGAAAATAAAAAAAATAATTACTTTATTTGAAATTTTTTAAGTTGGAGTAGTATTTGGCCATATTTTTACAAAGAACATTTAGAATTTGAATATGTTTTGTTTTGAATATGATTTAAACCCTTAATTTCTAAAAATTAAAAAAATCACCAAACTTGACTAGCTTAACCATGTGCACATATATTCATTTGACTTGACACTTTTTTTGTTGGTGGCGTGAGTTTCTTAAAAAAATTGACTGAAGAATGAATGTTGCAACTTTTGGGTTCAAGGATGTTTTTTGTTCACTTATATAACACAAGGATGTACTTTAGGTTTATGTCGGGATGTTCAAGTCTTTGGTAATAGCACCGGTATGCTATTCTACCTGTGGAAATCTTCAATGGTTATTTTAATAAAGGCATAATACATAAATAAACACTCAAACTTGGCCTCAGTTGGTAAGTAAACACTTCAACTTTTAGTATGCACATCTAGACGTCTCAACTCGTCAGACATGGTGTCCGTTGAACACTCCAACTTACAAATTAATCATCTAGACACCTCCAAAATATGTGTCACGTCAACATCGGGTGTCCACAAGTCACATTGGGGACAAATTGGAGTGTTTAGCTGCCAATTGAGGTGTCTAGATGTGCACTCTAAAAGTTGGAATGCTTACTTGCTAGTTGAGACCAAGTTTGAGTATTTTGTTTATGTATTATGCCTTAATTAAACATGGTGTTTGGTCAATAGAGCATTCCAAGCTACCATTTTATATTGTTATACTCAGAAAATGAGTCTGCTCTTAGTTCCTTTTTAATGATTTGGAAGTCATTCTTGCTATACAAACTATTTGCCATCCCCCCTCCCTAAAAGGGAAAAAAGAACACTCCTTGGTAGATAATATCCACAGTTTCTGAAAAATGGTGAATGATAAAGTTTTCAGATTTTATAGAAACACTCAAAATTCTTAGCTAGAACTATATTCGTGCAGCCATGTGTACTACATGAGTGGGGATGCATGGAAGGAAGGAGGTATTGACGCAACAGGTAAGCATTTCTTTGATATTTGTCTTGTATTTGATCTCAGTTATCTCATCTTTTGAACGTAATAATTTATACAAATTATTTTTATTCCGATAGTCAGGATTTATGTTGTATTCCAGCTTGAATCAATATCTGTTATTTAGTGACCAGATGTTAAAACAAAAGACAGTTAAGGGTTTGCAGCAGATTGATTCAGTGAAAAAAGTGTGATCATCCAAGGAGCGCTTATTGTTATTATTAGTAGTATTATTTTATGGACCAAGAAGTACTCGTTATGATAATGATCTTTTAATCACACGTTATTTCTAGATCGTATACTGACGGTAGTGTTTTTATATACCCTTATGGGTACTCTACAAAGACTTGTAAAAAAACTTTTTTCAGTTACAGAGTTTAGTTATCATGTTGATAGATTGAGATTATCGCCTAATCCAAAATTAATTTTGTCTTCTTTTAGGAGCTTTAATGGTGGTAACACTGAAAATAATTTCATGTGCGATCAATTACCAAGATGGATTGTTGAAGGAGGAGGATTTGCGTGAGGCTCAGAAGAAAAATCGTTTGCTCAAGTTGCCATCATTACTTGAGTACTTTGGTTATTGCCTCTGTTGCGGAAGTCATTTTGCTGGTCCAGTTTATGAAATGAAGGATTACCTTGACTGGACAGAGAGAAATGGCGTATGTAGTATCATACTTAATATGGCATAATATATAAACTAACACTCAAACTTAGTCTCTGCTGGCAAGTAAGCACTACAACTTTGAGTATGCACATCTAGACGCCAAGTTGAGGTGTCTAGATGTGCACTCTCAAAGTTGGAGTGCTTACTTGCTAGTTGAGGCCAAGTTTGACTGTTTATGTATTATGACTAAACTATATAGAGTGCTTCACTCCAAATTTCGATTGCTACTACTCACTACGTGCACGTCCTTCTTCCTTTTTAGATATGGAAATCTTCCGAGAAAGGTCACCCATCACCTCTTGGGGCAACTTTGAGATCTCTTCTTCAAGCAGCTTTTTGTATGGGGTTGTATCTCTATCTTGTGCCTTTTTACCCGCTTTCCAGGTTCTCTGACCCGTTATACCAAGAATGGGGTTTCTTCAAACGGTTGAGTTACCAATATATGGCGTGTTTTACTGCCCGGTGGAAATATTATTTCATCTGGTCAATCTCAGAATCTGCTGTTATTATTTCTGGCTTGGGGTTCAGTGGTTGGACAGACTCTTCGCCATCGAAACAACGCTGGGACCGTGCGAAAAATGTTGATGTATTGGGTGTTGAGCTGGCAAAAAGTTCAGTTCAGTTACCTCTTGTATGGAACATTCAAGTCAGCACCTGGCTGCGACACTGTAAGTAAATTTATCTTCTGATCATTTAACACTTATAACTTCTAGCAGAACCATTTTTGTTGCAGGTTAAAAATGTGAAATTTTGTCGGCTGAATGTTAATTGTTAGATTCCACACATTTATTTTATTTGCTGTCAAGCTGTTCATTGGAGTACGTTCAAACGTCATAGCTGCCTAGCAGAAGATATTGTGTTTTGTGTGCATGAAAGTTAACCATAATGAACAGTTCTGAACCTTTTTTTTCTTTATAAGGTAGACTCAAAGACAAACCATTGTCAGTCTATGTCAAATATTCCAATGCTACTCTTATTGTGGCATATAAGGTTGTACACATATTTATGCCCCAGGGGTTTGCTCTTTTGGCAAAGGTTGAGGGACGTGTATCTTAGGTCATAAGTTTGAGCCCTGCGCCCAAACAAATAAGTTATTAAGTATATAAGTGGAGACAGGTAGAGGGGTGGGGCCATAGCTCCCGAATTTTGAAGGCTATGGTTGGCCCAAAGGTTGGATATAAATGGATTTCTCAAACATAAAAGAGGGTTGTAGACATATTATTTAAAGTCCTTACTAGAATAAAAAAGCTTGAGCTCATAGCTTCTTTGTGTTCACATAAAAGTCAATATTGAGGGTGTACTGACTTGGTTTTATCTGCTTGACCAATTATTCTATGAAGCTTAACTGTCTTAAGCAGAAAAATAGTTGAGGCTTCTAGATTTCTTTGTCCTGTAATTTATAACTTTGTTATACAGATTCAATAATTTGTTATATTTTTTCTTTATATTTATGTTATACAGATGTATATGAGAGGCTCGTACAGAATGGAAAGAAGGCTGGTTTCTTCCAGTTGCTGGCTACACAGACTATTAGTGCTGTATGGCATGTAAGTGGATCTTTTAGCACCATTCTTATGCAAGGTCATTTAATAACTTTTTGAACATTGATACATAATATACACAACTTCTATGGACATAGTTACATGAGCTACATTTGGCATGTGTTAAATAGTCTATCAGAAACAGTCTCTCTACCTTCACAAGGTAGGGCAAGGCTGCGCACACACCACTCTCCCCAAACTCGACTTGTGCATTTACAATGGTGTTGTTGTAAACTTGGTCTCATGCAATTGTGGTTTATCTTGTTGATAGTCGTGTGAGAATTTTGGTAGAGATGAGCTTTACATATTTTTACCAGGCGTTGACTTTTATCTTGTGAACTAATGTTCGCTGGACATTTTTCCATAGTAAAATTTAATCATTGCTCCTTTGTTTGCGGTAATCCTGTTCTTGGTTGCCCGTGTCACTGGAAAGTGGCTTGAAAGTGGCTTACAGACAATCTTGCATGTCTTATTCATGTGCTCATCTGGTTTCTGATGGTGCATTGGAGAGTTTAATCAAATTTGTTATTATGACTTTTTTCAAAATTTTGGGCAAGAAATTATTATGACATCTCAATCTTGCATTTGTGATACTTTTATGATGCAGAATCTTTAAACTCTAGCATCAAAATACTCTAAAGAAAAGAAGATTTAACTTGTGAGAATATCTTCTGTGGAAAAACTTATGACACGAGAGTGGACTAAGGAGGTTGAGATGCAAGGGAATAGTGGTGCTTTAAGGCTGTTTTAGGGGGCCGAACCGAAATGGAGAAGATGCATAAATAGTGAGGAGATAAGCGGATAACAGGACTAAGATAGGACAGAAAAAGGAAGAAAAGGAGAGGAAAAAAGAGGGAGATGAGCCGGTTTTCAGGTAATTAAATCAGATCATTTATGCAAAGATGAATTACTGCTTATTTGACCAGTCCTATCCCAGCTTTTTAGATAGGACCTTCTCTTATCCGGATGGCTTGAGCTTGTCTTGGCTTTCTTCTTTGACAATAGTACTTTGCTTAGTTGGTTTTGCACGCTTAGCTGGATACTTCTGAAAATTTCTTATTTCCAGTCTGCTCCAAGCACACGAGGAAGAATATGCTTTTATGTGGAAAACATGCAAAGGACTCAGTAGAGATCAAATCTCTTCATAACCTCCCGAAACTAGTAGTGTTTAGCTGCCTAGTTTTGAATATCAGAAATTACAGCTTGATTTTGGAGTATGTTTGACAGCTTTCAGTTACTTGTTGACCATTCTTTGGGTGACTGTTTTCTGTATCCTTGACTGTTGTTTTCTGTCCAAGCATACTATTGGGAAAAAACTGAAGGATACCTAGACACGTACTAGAACATTAAGAGATAGAACCCAAAAGGGTGGCTGAGTTGGTGCAACAGATGGTATTCCATAAGGAAGGACAGGGGATTGATTCCCCCTGCCAATGCCTTCTCAGTCAGCTTGTTGCACTGGGCTTGCCTACTGTAGTTTACATATCCTGTGTGGTCTGCGAGCTATTGCACAAACGCTGATTTACCTGCACCCGAAGGGTAGTAGTTGTGGGTTTCCCAAAAAAAAAAAAAACATTGAGATAGATTGACCCAAATATTGCTAATGCCTAACGGCGTAAATGGAAACACGCTTGGAGAAGAAATGAATTTGATTGCGGAATCCTTCTTGAAGACAATATGAACTTCAAATACGATTCCTCTTAACTGTATGGTAGTCCTTGAACTTCACGAACATATTATCTGCATTATTTTGAACTTCAAGTTGTAGTACACTTTGAGGTCTTCTTTTCTGTCAATTTTATTTTTTGAGTAAATAAAAGATTTGTGACCAAAGGAGTTATGTACAAGGTGATAGTATAGGTGGGTAAATATAAAGGGAGTGATAGTTAGGTGTGTTTCACCAACCCTTAACTCTAAATAAAAAGAGTATCATTAATGTTACATCAGATGGTGCAAGTTTTTTTACATGTTTTTTTTCTTTAAGCCTTTATATCATTTTGAAGATATTTGGGAGATCTTACAAAATATAAGTGGACATTTTATTCCGTTGTCCTTATTGTTTCTCCAGCAAGTGTTGTGACACAAAAAGAAAAATATTTGACATAGAATTTGGGTCATTATGATCCACCTCTTAGATACAAAATATCCTTGTCGTAGAATGTCAGAAATTGTGACTTTCTTGCTTGTGTCAAATATCCTCGTACTGATCTTAGGGAGGGAAAAAAAAAGACCATCTGCTTTTTGATATGAGGACCTTTTCCAGCTATTGTCTAATTATACAATCTAAAAAGTCTCACATTTTTTCATCCAAATTTAGCGGTATCTCACCTAAGAAATTTGAAAATTAAGTTGTGGTTCCTATTTCTCTTACACTTGATGCTTAATAAAACATAGTTTGTTCTTTCATGTGAATTTATAGATGAGATTGTCTGGCTTGAATTTGGAATAAGTTACACTGCTTTCTTGAAGTGTGCTACCTTCCCTTCAAACTTATGCTTATTATTCATTACTTGTAATTGTCGGCTTGGTGGTGTATGTCGTAGTTATTAGCCTTTCTTTTAATATCTACCATCATATGTTGTTTATTGTGTTTCAGTTATCCCACTATTTTGTTGTTGTTACCGTTCCTTTTGTGAATGCTCTGCACTGCTAATCTTATTAGTTGCTATGTTTTCTTCACTGTCGTTTTTCCTTTTCATAACTACTTTGGTTGTTGCACTTGAGCTGAGGATCCTTCAAAAAAGCTGCCTCTCTACCTCCCCAAGGTAGGGGTAAGGTCTGCGTACACTCTACCCTCCCTAGACCCTACTTGTGGGATTTCACTGGGAATGTTGTTGTTGTAATTGTAGCAACATGATAGTTGAATTAATGATAACAACTCCTCATTGTGTGACATCACAGGGACTATATCCGGGATACATTATATTCTTTGTTCAGTCGGCTTTGATGATTGCTGGATCAAGAGGTATATATGTATATATATCTTGCAATTCTAGCTATATCAAGCTAATTTTACTTTGATTTACTTTTCTTCTAATCATGTCTTGTCTTTCCTCAGTCATCTACAGATGGCAGCAAGCTACAAAAGGTACTATGTTCGAGAAGATACTAACGTTAATGAGCTTTGCATACACACTATTGATTTTAAACTACTCTGCTGTTGGCTTCATGGTTAGTAGTCTATTTCTCAGAAAAAACCTTAGCTCGAGTCCAAAAATTTTGATATAATCTGACAATTGGTTTTCTTGCTTATGTATTACAGGTTTTAAGTCTGCACGAAACGCTCACTTCTTATGGAAGTGTATACTATGTTGGAACCGTTATACCGATTGTACTAATCCTGCTCGGTAAAGTGATTAAGCCAGCAAGACCTGCAAGATCTAAAGCTAGGAAAGAAGAGTGAGTCATACCGTGCTCCTCGATATGGTTGTTTAGTTATTTTTTGGTGAAAAAACTAGAGCTTTGCTTCTTGTAGTTTGTTTTATGTCTCTAGAACTTGTGTTTTAGAGACATAAAACAAAGCAAATTTGTTTTGAGCACGAATAGGGCCTTTTAGCATTGTTTCCTTCCCCAGTTAACTGGCTGCCAAAAGTCATGCTGCCAACTGTGTAATTTCTGTTAGCATCTTGGCAAAAAAGGAAGTTTTTATTTAATGTTTTTACTTTTACATCTACCTTGCATTGATAGTTGAATCAAAGTTGTTTATCGAGACAAAAAAATGCTAGGTGATTTCTTTCCGTATGTAAAAGCCTTGGTGGATTAAATTATTTGGTTATTTGTGTTAATGAAAGGTAGTAGGTTTCTGGTAGAATAATCGAGCTATCATATTATATGCATTGGTGTTGAGTAACTTATTTCAAAATGAAACATTCTTAGGGATCGTTTGATTCACTTACTAGTTATTTGATGGTTAGTAACAAGAAGATTCATTCGGTTGATTAATATTGAAGACATTGTTATATATAAATTACTTACTTTACAAACGTATTGTTTTTGTCTTCAATAAGTTTGATCTCCATAATGTTGATACACTTTCTTTTCACTCTTCTATATTTTTATACAAGATATAAGGAGATCTTAATAATTCAACTTAATTAAAGAAATTTTAAACATTTATAACATCTATTGTGGCTTCTCCTTTTCTTTACTTCAAAGTTCACCTAGAAGAATCTTTTTGAATCTTTAATCATAAATGAACAGTGAATCTATCCAGTTTTGTTCATCTTCTTTTTGGGAAATTCAATAATTTACTAGTACTATTATTGATAATTTAATAAGATTATTCCTTCTGCCTAACAAAATATAGAAGCATTTTCTTTTACCACTATCTCTCTCTCTATATATATATATATGTAGATAATATAATTAACTGCACTCACTCTGTACTCTACATTATCACTGTTTTTAAAACTTATCTAAACTGAACAAGGACAAAACATTCTAAATGTTGTTTTAGTTTTTTTAATGTCCATTAAAAAAATAAGGCATAATTTATTAAGTTATTTTTATTAACTTGTGAGCCCCCAAATAAATTGATTTAGAACCCCCAAACTTTTAATTTTGGCTTCACCTGTAGAAAAGTGTAACATTTTCGAACACGTTCTTGTATGTGTTCTAAGTGTAACATTAAATTCAAAGACTTTAGCTTTCTGTAATATAAATGAATCTGAACGTCCCTTTTCTGCAATTAGTGAAGCAGTCTAGGAAAATTTAAATTCTTAGGGATAAGTATGTAATATTCTCTAAGAATATAATTATACCAAATTAATAAATACATAATACATATCCTTTTTATACATTTTCTTTTTCTAACTATGATTAAATTCTCTTGCTTATTATATCACTTAATCATAGTAAATTATTATGATTTTGATAAACACAGAATATGTGGGCTATTTTTTTGTTCTCATTAAACATGTTCGTAGCATTATCATATATATAGAAAGAGAGAAATAGTGCATGCAACATGCCTTTCTTATTTTTTTGCCTCATTGCTCACTATTTTAAAAAAAAATTATATTGATGATAGTGTAATTTTAATCTTCGCAATCAGTGAGTTTTTAATCCATTATAAGAAAAACCAAGATATTTGATGAAATTTCTGGTAAGAATTTATCGTAATTATACTCGTTGCAACTGTTTTTGCCGAATTTAATTTCCATCGAATTATCTAATAAATAACATGTTTGTGTAAATATGTTATACATCGTTAATTTATTATGTAAGTCATGAATTTAAGTCGTGAAAGCAGTCATTAACACTTGCATTAGGGAATGAGGTGTGGAAGACTTCTTGATTCTCTAGCCGAATTATCACTTTCATTCGATGATACATAAAAAATTACATCCTTTGAGATGTGGTCCTTTGTCGAACCCTGATAATGCGGGATGCTTTATACACCAGATTACCATTTTTATTTCAACGCATAAACTAATATTCTTATCAAATAACATTATATTCATCACCTGGTCAATGTTTCATCATTCGAATTTCCTCATAAGCCATCTGTGATTTTAATTAGTTTAAATCAAGTATAAATCCACATTAAAAATGTTATTAATTCTGAAGTTATCAGAGACCAATTAAAACAACTAAGATATATGTTCGAACACAAACTTAATTAAGACTTTTGAGTTTTGACATTTGATAATTAATTAAGACTTTTGACTTTTTACTTATTGTCAACTAAATTAATTATTAATTAATCCCTTAATAGATCAAGATTACAAGTCATTAACTATAATGCGCACCATTATAATTAGGATTATATAATTTATACATGCACCTATTACATAGATTCTAACAAGTGTCATACTTGATTTTTAAGTAGCCACATCCACTTAATTAATTAATTATATAATTTTTCATGCAAAAAATATATAATAAAAGAACAACGTGCAACATGGCTGCCATAAGTTTACATATTGCACAGCATGTATATTGTGATAATTATCCCATTTGTCGATCTAAAATATTATACACGAAATTATATGTATTAACCGTGTAAATATTTATCTGTAAATCGTAAATTCAAATCTTGTCTCTGTTTAATCAGTGAAATATTATTCATCAATATAAGAAAACTAATTTCAATCCGTCTACAAAATGAAGCTAGTGCTCAGTCTTGATCGATTTATTCCACCTCTACTAAGTAAACTACTTTATAAAGTTCATAAACTACATTATCTAAATTGGCCAAGAGCAAAAACTCCATTTAAATATTTAATTGATTGGTATATTCTCATTTCTCATACTACTAAATCTAATTGTTGACCAAAAAAAAAGCATGATTTGTATTTAATTGTATATCCTAGGTTTTACTTTTATTAATAATTCTTTTGACATTGTATAGAGTCTACAAATAGTTTATGTTTACTAGAAAAAGAAAACGAATATAAAATTATTCTTATTTACCAATTCCAACGATGTGCACATCACTTTTGAAAATTCGAAAAATATAATAGAAGGTTAAATTACAAGAATGATCAATATAAAAATAATCAAGTAATAAATTGCTCTTTGAAAAAATAGAGGATTATATAATCGACTCTAACTAGCTATATATTTTAAAATTTAGAAGGGCTTAATTAATCAATCGATATAATAATATGAAGTCAACATCCAATGTTACGAAAACACATCGAATATACTTAAAATTCTAAATACGTTCGAAAAGCATTCACAATCTCTACGCAAGTGTGGGACACCGGGAAAGTGGACAAAATATTATCTATGATGTAACCAGTTTCATATTATATTTTGTCTCTCTATATTATTATTCTATGTACAATACTTGTGACCATTATGATACTAATATTTCCCTCCCCCCATAAAATTACCTCTCAGTAATTAGAAAATGATCTAGAATTTAAATTTTATAGATTCAATTTTTAATGTTTTAAGCAATGAACTCATTATATATTTAAAGTCATGTGTTCATATCTATTACGTACTCATTATTATTGTTTTGGTTGAGTTGTATACATAAATATATAATCTCTGAACCTAGAATCAGAAGGTAACGTACGCATCTGCCTATAACAATCTTACTCAAAATAAAAATTGATTTTACCTTTCACTATAATGATTCCAATTTTGATTAATTTTACAAAACTTTCTAATTCCATTTCTAATCCATATTTAAGATATTATCTATAACTTTATTGTCATAAAGCCAAATATAGAAATATAATTAGACTTACTAAACACCCACAATTACAAAAAAGTATCTAATTTAGTGATATTCATATCTACAACTTAAAATTCTAGATTCACATCAATTATCTCTACACAAATTTGGAGGTGCAGATTTTATAAGATCTTTCATTTTTGGTCAATTATTAGTGTGTGGAGCAATTTTTGAAATTTGACAGGACTTTTTTGGTTTTTTTAGTCAATTTTTTTTTTCATTGTCCTCGTTAAATCCAACAACCATAGTATGTTAAATATTTGATAGAAATAAAAATTATTTACTATTGACAAATTTAAAATCAAAATTGCTCATAAATATATTTGAGTGACAATTTTAGACTTACCACAACATTAGGATCATTTTTGTTATTTTCTCAAAAATATTCCTTATAGAAATAATCCAGTAATATAATTGCTCCTCTACTTACGATATTTATATAGTTGATTCTAACTATATCAGAATCAATTAATTGATTAATATAATTATGCGCAATCAAAATACAATATGATATATATTTTAACTTAAAATTCTAGATATGTTCAAAGAGTATTCACAATATGTACGTAAGTGTGAAACATTTGGAAGGAAAAATGGAAAAAAGTTTACTTGTGATGGAACCAATTTTAAATTTTTAACTTCGAATCTATTGCCCTTTTGGAATTATGGGCTAATGTTTATTAGTAATTATTATGTAATATTAATATAGGGAGAATAATACATTTGATCCCTTAATTATTGATAAGTTATGATTTTAATCTTTGTATATATGATTCAATACATGTAAGCTAAGTGTGTAACCTTTAATTAATTATAATATGTGTTTTTGATCCCTTATATATGAATTAAATAGTGGAATGGTTAATAATTTTAAATATTTATGAACATGCATAATCAACAAACAACTGAAGGGTAAACACACTTATTTAGAGAATTTTAACTTTAAGGTTTCTGAATTATAGAAACTATGACTTCAAATGCTAATAGTTGTGTTTGAAATTTAACATTTGTAATATATATTTAATTTCTTAACACAAATACATTATTTAAGCAAATATTATAGCCTATACTGGATTCAGCCAAATATATATATCCAAGCCTCTATCTCCGTCCTGAATATATATACTCCGAATCATAAAAAATGTTGAGTTACGTTTGATATTAAACTTATAGCAAATATGTTACATCCGCCTCTATATGCAGTTATATTTTCTCTCTTTTATTTTGTTTTATTATATATATATATATATGGAATGGTGTTGGTTTGGTGAGGGGGCATAACTCTTTTCCAATTATGGGAGTTTGCATAAATTGACAAATTCAGGTAAACTAAAGATGACAAAAAAAAATAAAAAATCCAAATAATCTTAGAGCCAATAGGCCATAACTTAGACTATTCAAAAAGAAGAAAAACAAATTTAAATACTTTTAATTTAGACAGCTTATTTAAGAACACAACAATATGGACGTTTACTTGGTTACGTAGCTGGTAGTTGCAAAAGTTGAACAATCTTTCTTTTTTCTCTTTCCAATTTCAATTTCTATACGTCTCATTCTCAGTGTTATTTGAATCGAAAATCTTTTATAAACATATTATTTTACATATATAAAATAGAAGTAAGATTTATGTTTGCTCTATTCTTTTTAGACCTCTTCTATAAAATTATACTGAATATGTTGTTGTTATTGTTGTATATGTCTCAGTTTTCTTCTTCTTCTTAAAAAAAAATTAATTGGTTGACAAATTAAAAATAGATATTTTATACTGTTGAGTTTCTCTTGTTTTAATTTATATATATATATATATATATATATATATATAAACTTCAAAATCCATTAGCTTAATAAGTCATTGTTAAAGACTCAATCTAATGTGATTAAGTGGTTTCCACCTTGTTCAAGTATAGTCATCATAAACTAGACAATTGACTTTTCTAAAGTCAAAACAATTTTTATTAGAAAAATAAAAATCTATGAATAAATTAAGAATTTGAAGTTTATTGATTTCTACAATAACCTCAATTTATTACACAATAATTTTTTTGAAGTATTTAGTAAATTTTTATTACATATACATGATATTGGCGAAAACTATTAGGCTCCTGAAAACTTATAGGTTGTATCTTAAATTTGTATAAGTCTTAACATTGAAGGATTTTGTAATACTGTTGTGATCATTTCATTCTTAACCAAAAATCTTAGATTTGAGCAACAAAAATCAAAAACCTTTTTGTAGGGAGCACTTAACCCCTTCCCCCAATGGTAATATTGACTTGTTTGTTTTGATACCCAAAACAAAAACTCATTTACCGAACACTATATAAACAAGCCGACACTATTACCACTCCTTCAAGACATTCAATAAAATTGAAAAAAATACATAAATTAGCATGATCTTTGTGCAAGGATGAGACAGAAATCAAAAAATGGTCCAATTAGCCACTATTATTCAACTAAAAAATGAACCTCAAAATAAGTGTTAACTATACCTTACAAATTAGGGTATGGATTACATGTCAAAGGACCAAAAACTAAAAGAGCATACAAGAAGAAAATAATAGTTTGACTTGAGAAATCAAACATTTTATTTCTGTTTGAGTTGGAGGGAACATTAATAAACATGCTGATCAATTTTAATATAAATAACATAAAACATCAAGAATTTTTGCATAAAAGATGCCTTCATCCATAGATAAAAATATATCACAAAATACAACAAAATCAATACAAATCTTGATTTACAAAAAGAAAAGAAAAAATGTAATTACATCAAAAAGAAAATCTCTCTGTATGTGTGCCTATTCCAAGCTATGTTACTGGAATTCTCCAAAATTGTTATTACACCCGTGTCAGATCATACAAAAGTGTACTACTTCTGAATGATCCAACACGCACCTGACAATATTTTTAAAGAGTTCGAGCAACATAGATTTCAAGAACAATAACCAATCCAAAAAAAAGAATAATCCAAGAATTGATCATCAAATTAAACATTTGAACTTCCATCAAACTTATGATAATAAGAATCTGATGAATTATCAAAAGAACTTTGAGGAATTTCTTCATCAATAATAATAAACTTCTCTTCGTCTTCATATTCAATAGTTGAAGTTAACTCTTTAGCTCTTTTAGCTTGATCTTCCCAATTAGTTCTTGATAAAATCGCCAACAACATTGTCACTGCACATGAAGCTTGTGCAGCTAACAATCCAATCCAAAGCCCCGTAAAATGGTACCCTCGAAAAAACCCTAGATACACAGCCACTGGCATTCCAACTAGGTAAAAACATACTAAGTTGATGTTGGCACCCAATTTTGGTCTAGCTGTTCCTCTTAGTACCCCACAACCGGTCGTCTGTGGACAATTCCCTAGCTCACAGAGTCCGATTATGGGCAAAATGAGGGATGTCAGGGCAATGATTTCTTGATCCTGAGTGAACATACTTGCCCAGACATCCCTCACTAGTACCGCGAATGTTAGAGCTATTAGCCCTAAAATAAAACTAGATGATAACCCCACGAGTGCTGTCAATCTTGCTACATTTGGCCTATTAGCCCCGAGCTCATTTCCAACACGCGTTGACACACCAAAACTCAATGAAGATGGAAAAATGTATATCAACGACGTAGTTTGGATCAAAATCCCCATCGATGCAACGGTTGCTTTAGGATTAACCAACAATCCACATAACAAAATCATGATCTCATACCACCACCATTCCAAACAAACACTCACACAACTTGGAATTGCCAAATCCAATAGTGATTTCCAACCTTTAAAACAATCCAATGAAATTGAACTCCAAGTGTTGTTATGCACCTTAGATACAACAATGTAAGCAATTAATGATCCAACAAGATTAAAATTAGTCCAAACCCCACTTAAAGCAACACCTTTAATCCCAAGATCAAGTACTATAACAAGTAAATAATTAATAGGAATATGAACAAGACTAGCAAGTGCAGCACAATAAGTTAATGGCATGATTATCGATTGAGAACGAAGATAAATCCTCAACGGATGAAGAAACGAAAGGGTAAAAAGGTCAGGCAATGAAAACAAGATGTAATTTTGTGCTTCTCTTGCTATATCGTGATCTTGTCCACAAAAAATCAATATTCTTTCCATGTTACACCATAAAAATGATATTGGTATCGAAATCAATAGAAGAAGTAGAATTGTCCTTTGTAAACTAAGTCCGAGAATCTTATATCTTTTAGCACCAAATGCTTGTCCACAAATTGGTTCCATTCCCATAGCTAAGCCCGAAAGGATCGAATAACCAGTAATATTTGCAAAACCTATAGCCAACGAACCACCGGCTAATGACAGCTCACCAAGCCGTCCTAAGAAGAGCATCGAGATCATCGATCGAGAGTAAAGGAGAAACCCAGTAAAAATCATGGGAAATGCTATGTTAGCTATTGATTTTGCTTCACAATACGCTAAAAACAGGGGATTTTGCTCTGTTTTGCTCTGTTTATTTTGAGAAACTAATGGATTCAACATCTTTTTGGTTTTTTTCTTTCTTTATTTGTAATTTAAATAAAATTTTGGTATGTAATGAAATTTTTGAGAATGTTTTTTTTTTTTGTAACAGAAAGTTGTGGGCAAAGAAGATAGAGAGAGGGTTTTAGGAGTAACGGTTTGGTATGGGTTTTATAAGGGCGGGGAATATTGAATAAATATATTTTAATTTACTTTTTTAATATTTTTGTCATATAGTGAATTTCTATTTTTTAAAAAATATTATAAAAACCTTTTAAGGTGGGGTATAAGAAAGAAGTTTTAATGATGATCTGGGGCGGAGTTATCTTTGTTTGAGAGGAGTTAATTGATACCTGTTCGTTAGAAAATTATTCAATGTAGCTGAATTTATATATGGATCATCTTGATTATGCCATGTGATTACTTTTTATTTTTTGAATTTTCTTCGCAAATTTTTTTTGTTGTGGAATGGATAAGATTTGTTCATACGTAACTAGAAGTTTCATGTTCAAACCATGAAAATAATGTAAAAAGATCGTTGGTAAAGAACACTTTTTTCTCTTTTACTAGGCATTGTAATCTGTATTGACATGAATTTGAATTAGTCGGAGTTTTAAAATAACACTAGTTGCAGCATAGATTTTGGGATTATTTTTTTTCTTCTTATTTTCTTTTTATTTGTTATATATATGTCGGCCTCAAAGAAATACAAGGTGGTGGGATAGATAAAAAAAATTCATCTTTAATCAGTGTTCTCCTAGGACAGACCTAGAAGGCAACTTATCTTAGTGCTTCACTTTGTAATTGTGCTATATTAAATACGTACACATTTTAAATTTAAACCAAGTAATTCAATACTTGCCATCATTATATAATTAATATTCATAAAAATTAAATTTCACTGTCTCTAATAGTCACTTATTCGAACCATTGTGAAAGGTTACTCCGTTAATAATTATGCAATGAAAATGTAAATTAATCGAAATTTGGATATCGAACGACGAGTGAAAATAATAATATAATGATATATGGTTTGACTGGTTGCAACATAACTTGGAAATTTAATTATTTTTTTTAGTTTTGGTGCTTTCCCTATAAAATGTCGTTTTCATAACCGACCTTCTATAGGTCACTATTTGGCCAATTAATAAGACTCGCATAAAGAGCAAAACTTTGGAAATGAGAAGATGAAGATGATGTATGGTATTTGATTGATGTTCGATTAATTTAGATTTATGTTAATAAATTTTACTTTAAAAGGTAGTATTTTCTATCAAAAGAGATCCAATATTTAGAATTTAAATTGAGACATATAATTAACATTATACATTGTTGGAACGGGGTTGAAAGTATATGACATCACACATGTTTGAGTTTTTCATTGACGTGCACTGATTTGAAATTACTACTACAACTATACTAAAAGTTGAAACTTGAAACTTAAAAACGCTTAGTTTTGACTTAAGTTCCTTACATGACATGTTCTTCTCCCTAATGGAATGAAGCGCGTTCCATTCTAATATAATTATATTTTTTAATACTCTATCGAGATTCAATGGAATAATCACTATGCTAGCTAGTTGCATGCATGCTATGTGTTTAATCGAACCACAAACAAATATAATATGTTTATTATGAATTTCGATTGAACTTAGTATTTTCAATACAAAGTACATAAATTTATGTAAAACATACTAAAATTTTAACAAGTGCTAAACGCAGAATCCACATTTCCAAAAGTAGAATAGGTTTAATGATAAGATTGAAGAAGTCAGATCAGATCAAATTCAAATTTTAGATCCGTCTATGACTCAGACCTCTAAAAAGTGTCTATTCAACGAGAGAAGAATCTTAATGTTTTATCCTTGAGATTCTAGTGGATTTTAATTGACTTTTTAATCTCTTAGTGGATGTTAATTAATTAATTTATTCTATAATCTCGATGGATTAGTAATGTTTAGACTTTATATTTCTAACTAAATTATGTATTATGGAAGCATGGATAATGTTTTTTTTTGAGGTAAAAAGCCAAATTAAAGTGGATTTACTTGAGACAAATTAAAAAATGTTGGGCGGTTAATTAGTGACTAATTAGATGAAAATTCTCTAATGGATTTGACTGTGAAAAGACATTTCAATTTCAAGCCTGATTCATCCCAAATACATGTTTCTTATCTAATTAGTATATTATACCTTTCACACTTGAGAGTTAAACACATTTTTTTAACTACAATTTTTATATATTTTTAAAATATTTTAAATTATTAATTATTATAACTTATAATATTTTTTAAATATATATAAAAAAATTAGACAATTTTAAAGTTTTATGTTCATATTTATGATCAAAATTAGAAAAAAATTGAATCTTGAAATTTGGTTTATTCTCTAAGTTAATGTGTGAATATTGCCACCTACTACCTAACATATCATTTTATGGTATTTTTATTATAAAAGTGGACAGGCACTAGTTGCCTTCTGCTTCAAAATTTGAAGTATTTTGATAAACTTTAAACATCCTGCGTATAGCGAGATTTAGATACGACTTTTATTTGAGTTTAAATCATGATTAAATATATCACGTACTTATTTGATGAATTTAGTAAAGAAGTATATTAAAATTGTATTGTTACTATTTGCTATAGTTTTTTATACAATAATAAGTCTTTTTTATCTTAATATAAGCAGTGTAAGAGCAAATGTTTTAGTTTGATTTCTAGGAACAACATGCTACATGTAATAATGTCAAATAATCAAAATCGAAATGGTGATCGAACACAGTATTTGTTACAAATTTGATAAAGAAATAAATATCGTACCTTTACTATAGTTATTCCTTGTAGCATATTAAACATTCGATTCTAATAGTATAATAGATAGTTAAGATCATGATTCCATTTTCAAAAACAACATGCTACGCGTGAGTCGTGACAAGTATCGAAAGTGAGAGGGTTATAGCTTTAAAGAGTAATGTTAATATCCGACCTATGACAACGCCTGATTTATTAGAGATGGTTCGAATTGAAATCATCTTGAACATGACACTTGTTAGTCAATAAGTTGCGCTCTTACGCCCATTCGAACAACTATTATTTTTTCTTTTTTATTCTTTTACTATACATTTTAAAAGTAAGTTTATCATATGAGAAAAAGAATTAGAGTTTTTTTGTATAAATAGAAATATCCCTAAAGAAATCAGACTTCATTAATCTTTTATTAAGGAAATAAATAACTGAAAATAAGCGAAAATCAAATAAAAATGTTATCGCAATTCTTAATTAATGAACTAAATGTTTGTTTAGCTCTACTTTTTTAGGTAACAAGTCTCTGATCCATCACTAACCCATATTATATAATAGCCAATTTTGTCTAAATCTGTAATCCTTTGACTTGTTCACTATAAAATATTTATCACTTTTTGCTTTTGTAAAGCTAAACCAAGTGAACCTTTTAAAAAATCCCAACTTATAGGATCTCCATCTTTTGCTTCTATTTAACTAATAATAATAATCTCATCTAATCTCAAAAAAAAATTAATATACTTTAATTTAGAAATAATAACACTTTGGTTCCTTAATAATTGATAAATTCTAATTTTGATCTTCGTAATATATGATTAATTCCATATAACCTTCGTTAATTTTAATGTGCAATTTTTATTCCTATGTAATTTCACAAATTCAAATTAATGAAGACACGTTAATTTTTTTTATACCCAAATATCACAAAAATTAAAAATTTAAATAAATTTTTTTATTCATAAATGGGGGACCAAAAGTACTACTATCATCTCTATAATTGAACTTTTTGAACTTTGATTAAATTATCTTGATAAGTGAAAAACATCAAATAAATTAAAATTGAGAAAATAATCTTAGTGGAAAGAGGAAACAAGGAAGTAATTCTTTTTTATTTAGATATTTTGTCCTCTCTTAACTTAGGTTGAGGAAAAGACAACAAAAAGGACAAATACTAGTATATATATCAACACAAATAGTTTTTAAAATTTATTGTTTTTGTTGTTGGGAGCATTAATGGTGGTGGGGTTGAAAGGATGGTTGAGGAGTTTATTCTTTTCACAACATGTTAGATAGTTCCTTCATTCATATTTTATTTTATTTGAAATTTCCATATATGGAAAATAAAATAAAAAGAAATAGACTAGAAACGATATATTCATTAATGATAGAAACATAATTTATATGTTCGTAGAGGAGAAAATGAATGGTTGGATTCATATACTTGGTTCGTATGATATTTTTTTGAAATTTCCATGTATAGAAAAGAAACTTCAAAAATAGACTAAAAATGATTCATGTCAATTAGAGAGGCATGAATAATGTTTCACTGGATTGATGTAGATCTAGTAGATAGGAGAATGATCCACCAAATTTACATAAAGAATCTACAATATGAGCATAATAAATTGCGTATAAAAGAAACATGAAAATATAGTAACTCGTGATAGAAATTAATCCTTCGGTTCATAAGAATTTTTTTTCCATACATAGAAAAGAAACAAAGAAATAAATCTGAAACGATTCATGTCAATTACAGAGGCGTGGTTGATGCGTCACTGAATCGATGATGGAATCGTAGATAGGGAGAGTGATTTGTCGAATCCACATCTTAAATTACGTAGAATAATAAAATGAATTGCTTCTACTTTCGGAAGTAAAACGTATAAAGAATGATATCCTGACCCCATTCTTCCGATGGTTATTAGGACATCTTTGCTTTGATCACGACTTTTTTAGTCAATCTCTTCGGCTCATGTTTCAAAATTAGCTATTGATGAATTGATTTTAAATGAATAAAATTGGAATATGAACAAAATACAGAGAAATAACGATTACTTTGAAGTTCCGTAAAAAAAAGATCTATCATGAAAGAAGTTACGAGAGATATGTACCTAGGAAGTTTCGAGTTCATATTAGTCATGAAACGAAAATTAAACTTTAGAATTTAATTTCCTTTTATTTCTTAACAATATGATCAAACATAAATTATTGATATATTATTCTATGTGCTTTTGGGGGTTGTACCATGTGTCTCACAATATGTACCTAATTGCAACTCATGACAGTTTTCGTTTCTCCATTGGCTTCTTAAAAATCAAACATAAACAAATGTTATATAGTTTTGTAGAATTTAACTTATATATGTACTATATCAGGTCGCCAAAAAATACCTATAAATTATGATCTATAAAAAGTTGAATTCATATTTTGAAAATAAGATAAATTTCCCTACTTTGTAAAACATGTAAAGATCAAATAAAAAAAAATGTAGCATCTATGTATATAAGTTAGTATTCATCTATGAATAATATTATAAGATCACGAAAAAATACTTATAAATTACTCTCTATGAAAAGTGAAATTCATAATTTAGAAAATAAAATAAATTTCTTACTCTTATATAATAGGTAAATATTATACAATGTATAATTACTCATACTATATATATATATATATATA
>NW_006239195.1:808882-812354 GCF_000226075.1 Solanum tuberosum | reverse complement strand
TATATATATATATATATATATATACACACACACTTATCTATTCTTTAGAGTACTAGCACTATTCTCTGAGTTTTTCTTGTGTACTTTTTTTCAAAAAAATAATAATGAAATATTGTTAGCACTATTTATATATCTTATACACTTTATATTTCTTTATTGATCAAGTTATGGCAGCCCCATTAATTTAATTCAAACGATTAAACATCATCTTTCGGCACAACACAATAATTGCTAGGGGCGGAGCTAGGAGGGTTCATTCGAATTTTCTTTGATGAAAAATTATATATTTATATACAATTAAAATCATTTTTTGTGTATATATAATAGATGTCGAATTTCATTTGACTTTTCACGTATTTATATTTTTATATTTTGAATTTCCTTAATAAAAATTATGGCTTCATCAATGTTAATTACGGGGTAGAGTTACACATTTAGTGAGGGATTATTTTATGTCAATTTCTCATAATTATATGAAGAAGACAAAATTAAAATTACAAAAGTAATAGACATTCCTTTCCTTAATTTTGTAAAATATCATATTCTTTTAAATAATTAATCATATAATTAGAATATTCGTATAAGATAAGTATTTGACACATTTGGGGTGATAGAAAGGAAATATGAAGTGTCTTAATATTATTTTAATCGGTTTCATTAAAGGAAAGTAAAAGGTAAAGGATAATTTACTTATTTCTATGGAACATTAGTTAAGTATTTAACAATAAATAAAAAATTATCTTCTTTGTCCAATTTAAAATGGCTAATTAAGAAAGTTGAAATGGAGAGATACCTAACCAATTCCACTTAATTATATTCATATTTAATTATTTACTTCATTACTCTTTTAGTGTATAGGCCAATGAGGCTATATGATTCTCAAATTAGTCAAATATGGTTGAATAATTTATAGGGATGAAAGTCAAAGTACGATAAAGTTAGAGGTTTATAAGGCTCGACAAATGGAGAAATTTTTGATTAAAAAAATCATAATATGAGTCCAAATTAATTGAGTCGAGAGTAAAAGTATAAGCAGAATAAGTGGTTCAGATGGAAAGAATGAAATTTGTTTTGATAAGAATTAATGAGTATAGAGTCGAGAGTCATAGTATGGAAAAAAAAAAGTGTTAAGGTCCGAGGCACTTAAGCTAATTTTCTTAGTATGAGATTTTCATCAATGTTTGCGTTAAGCAAGTCCACATTAAACATGGATCTAGATCAACTCTTTCAACCCTAATCAAATTTTAATTTTAATTTATTTTTCTTATAATTTGTTTAATTATAAGAATGAATACGTTTAACATGTAAAAAACATTAAGAATATTTAGCTAGAAGGAAATTTGGGAAAGTTAAAACTTTACTGTCTACAAGTGTGAACACTATTCATTATTTTTTCTTTTGTTTCTATCTTTCGTTGAAATGATAAAAATATGGTCTCATTCTTATAGACTAAGGGGTCGTTTGGTGTGAGGGATTGAGAGAGTTAATCTCGAGATAAATTTTAAGTAGCCTTTATTTTCTTGTTTGGTTGGAAAGTTTGGGATAGCTTATCCCGGGATTAGGAATTAGTATCGGAATAAGTTATCCCTCCCATTTGGTGGTATAGTAATCCCGGGATAATTTATCCAAGGATAGAATAGGAAAATGACAACTATATCCCTTTAAACCCTTTGTATATATCATTTTTCACATTTATGTATATTTACATTATTTTTAATATCATGTATACTAGTATTCATTACTTCTTATTTTTATGATAATTATTTATATTTTTCTATTAAAAAATTACGCTATATAAATATAATTTTTATTTATGAATTTATTTGACTAATTCTTATGTTTATTTATATTTTGATTTCCCATAAATCTTCTTTCACTTTAATAAAACTTAAAGAGGGAAATTCTATTTTTAAGCTAAATAAGAAAAAAGTTTTATTTTTAAATACATATGGTACTTACCATGAGAATGCATAAACAAAAATAGAGCACATGTCCTCCTGTCCCCCCCCCCCTCCTCCAATATTATTTTTAATATCATGTATAATAATATTCACTACTTCTTATTTTTATGATAATTTTTCATATGTTTCTACTAAAAATTACACTATATAAATATAGTTTTTATTTATCAGTATAGTTGACTAATTCTTATGTTTATTTATATTTTTTGATTTCTCACAAATCCTTTTTTACTTTAACAAACTTAAGATGGAACTTCTATTTTTATGTTTATTTTATTTTGATTTCTCATAAATTTTCTTCTCTTTAACAAACTTAAGATGGAAATTCTATTTTTAAGCTAAATAAGAAAAAAATATATTTTTCAGTACATACGGTACCATAGTGGAAATGCACACACAAAAATATTTAAACTAAATAAGATGCAAGTTTTTTTTTAAAAAAAATAAATAATTAAAGCTTGCAAAGAAACTACAAAAAACTAAATAAAGTGAAGGGTAATTTTGTAAACAAACAACTTGTTCTTAAAATTTATGCAATACATATTATTTTGAATACAACAAACCAAACACTCAATAAAAAGATAACCTCATCATAACTTATCCCATCATAACTAATCCCATCATAACTTGTTTTCAAACCAAACGACCCCTAAAAGTGACATTTAATTAGTAGTTTGAATAATTGTTTAAAAGACGTTCTTAATTATTACTTCAAAAACTTTTTATTGTGCCCATCATATCATAGAAATTTTTTTACGTAATGCATTTGAATTTTGAAAAAAACTTTTATGTACGTGTTATACACATATTTGCTATGTATGCAAGAATTTCTTTTTCGAATGCTTACGAGTATTCACACGTTCCATTCAGTTCATTTAAAGGTTAATTTATGAAAAAAATTGATCAAAAATGTTTTAATTTTTTTTTAATTTGATAGAGAAAATAAATCAATATATTAGGTAAACAAGAAAAAAAATATATTAAAACTTGATGTGTTTAATTATGACTCATTGCTATCTACCCAAACTTCTAACCGTCCCACCGGATTGCATTAAAAAAGTTTGGAGTTCTATATCTCAACAATCAGAAAGCACATTAGAGATAAGATGGTGAAAAAGTCAAAATAAAAAATATAGTCCTTTTATTTTTACTTGTTTATTTCGTTTTTCTTTTTAGCTCATTTAAAACAAGAGTGTCTTTTCTCGTTAATAAATTATGTGTCAAATCAACACGTTAAAACGGAATGAGAACTTACGAACAAAACAGGTAGCTATAAGTTAAAAAGTCATGATTTTTTGATTAATTTTGGATATTATCAGTGTTTGATTAATTATCAAAGGCACACACATATAATTACTTAAAAAGTGTTTATAATAAAACTGATTTAATCGACTAAACAACCTCGTACCAAACTACTAGCTGACACCTTTTCAAATTAAAACGTGCTTCACACTTTTATAATAATTGAAATTTTTTTCAGTGTAATATACAGACATATATATATATATATA
>NW_006239195.1:805414-808827 GCF_000226075.1 Solanum tuberosum | reverse complement strand
TATATATATATATATATATATATATATATATAAGTAAGTATTTTTCTTATTTATTTTTTATGTTTTATAAGTATATAAAATATTGTTCCACGAAAAATTATATATAATCTAGACTAACACTATAAAGGGTTGGGTGTGGGAGTGCGAGAGGGGACATGGGTGTTTGGTGGCGGACCTTGAAAACAATAATAGTAGTATACCAGTTACGAAACTTGTTTTTTTAATTTTCTCCCACGAAAAAATATTTTTAGCAACCAAATATGAAAAATTAATTAATATTTCCCCTCCATATATAGAAATACAACCAAATTAAGTGGATGAAGAATAGTTTTATAATAACCCCTGTGGGATATAATGTATGTATATTGTGATCTCTTTCTCTCTTTATGAGAAATGAAATTCTTTTTGATAATTGAGCATTTACCTTCTTAAATTTTAATGTATGACTTCGAACACTCTATTATAATACTCTGAATAATCTGAATGTTACTACTACATATTAATAAAACAATTTTTTAAATTTTCTTTAAAAATATATTGTGTCATTTTTCTCAAAAGTAAATTTGGAATCGATAAAAAATCGAACGAATATTTAAGCTATTGTGTTATTAAATGATATATTATATATTAAGTTTGTTGAATGAGAGTGGAAATGATCACAAAAACTACAATAATTTGTTTAAGTTAGTTATAAGGACAAATTACAGAAATACACACATTTTGTTTCACTTATTTTCATTATCCCCTATTACTTTTAAAAATCTCCAAAATCCCTTTTTTTTAATGTATCTGAGCTGCATATTAATGTATCCGAGCCAGTATTTAATATATCCGAGCTACATATTAATGTATTCAAGCCAGTATTTAATGTATTCGAGCTACATATTATGTATCAGAGCTAGTTTTTAATATATCCGAGCTTCAATTATTGTATCTAGTTTTTTAAAATTTTAAGGGATTAATGTAATTAGAAACTTATTAGAGATAGATTATAATTTCATATTAAAACTACGGGATTTATGTAATTTACATGTGTTATAAAGAGACGGGCCTTTCTGAAGTGAGTGAGCCCACGTACAGATTTGCTTGGGCTATAGATGATTTATATGCATTGGGGCAAATGCACTATTTAGAACCTCTATCTATTTAAAGAATAGCCAAGAGTTTTAAAGTTTAACCACTTTTAAACAACTTCAGACTCGCGAGACTGAAATCGAGAATCACTTTCATGAAGCTTGAAACTCCACACATATATGTATCTAAAGTTATCGACAACTAGGGTGTGAAGTTGGCATATCACAAGTATAGTTCAAACTTCAAATATCTGGTTTGAAGTTGAAGTTAGGTTTGAACTTTGAAGTATAGTACGAACAATCATTTAATTATTAATAGTGTCTTTTTATCAACTACAACGTCGTTAAGCAATCTATTAATGTTTTAGTAGGGTGATAATATTATTTCTCTTTGTGTACATATATTCTTCAACCTAAACTCTAGATAATTTTGTGTCACAATCCAATTTCAAATGCATTGACAGAAGATCACAAAACAAAACTAAAATAAAGTCAAAAAAAGGACCAGAGAGAGAATAAACGTTTGATTTGAATGCCTTTCATATTTATAAATATAGTACTTTTTTTACCCAATTTAATTACCTGGTATTATTTGAATTTCGAAAGTCAAATAAATTACTACTTTTTTATCAAAATATTTCATTAACTTTTCAAATATCTTAAATCATTAATTATCATAAATTATACTAGTATTTAATTCTATGTAATTTTTAAATATATAAATTTCTCTTTCAATAACCAAAAAATTTCTATTTTGTTGGTCGTCTAAGGAAAAGGCAAATGGTATTTAAAGGAACAGACAAGACACAGAAGCGGAATCAGATTTAGAAGTTTGGCGTTCTAAAGTTTAGGATGAAAAATATTGCAAAGCATGCTTCCTTTAAAAAGGAAAAGAGAAATTTTTGTTGATAGTGGAGTTCGAATCCACAAGACTAGTGTGAAAAATATTTTCACCACACTTACTTACCACTGAGTTATCAATCAATTTTGTTAGGGTTCACAAGTTTATATATAATTTTTTAATACAAATATAGAAACTACGAAAAAGCTAATGGATTCGCTCGAACCAATGAACTCTCACCTAACTCCGCCTCTGACAAGATATGATTATCGTTTTGATGTAGTGTAGAATGAGTTTGTCTTTACCGAGACCTTTAGGCTCTAGTAATCTCTTGCAGGTGAGTTTTATCCGTAAGTAATGAGAAGTATATAATTAAAATTTAAAAAGTGAAAAGTGTCGCATATATAATCAAAACAATTTATCTTTTCACTATTAAAAGGATTTGAATAAACGTTTAAGGTATTGGCACAATTGAAGTGACTTGACGAGCATTGAATTTGTCATTAACATATGTTTAAAAAGTAGCACATTTGTACTTGTAGCCACCAATGGAATTATTGGAACTACGAGGCCTTGTTGGTTAATTCTCATCCATAGAAATATTAGACACAAAAACAAACTAATTATTACCATATCTTTTTTATAAAGGGATAATCTTTTAAGTCTATCTTCAAAATGTTTTTATTCTTATTTTAGTATTATTAATCAAACATGAAATGGAGCCCAAAGAAACCTTAGGAATAGTTGATTGTGTCTTTGTGTTTTTGGTTAACATTAAATAGATTATATATGCATCAATAATTACATGTTAGTGAGCGCGACTCTATTATATTTCTTTCATCCATCGAAGGTCTATTAGTAATAACTTATGGATAGGGATAAAGTCTTACTTCTACCTTATTCAAATTAGACTTATAAAACTACACTAAAATATATTATTGTTATTGCTATAGTAAAAGCTTTATTGCGCCTAAATTGTTCATTACTATATGATAAAAGCATATTAATATTACATGCTAATTAAAATGTATCTTTCCAAACATGTTCCTAGAACGTTTGCTTAGGTAGCTTAAAAACTTTCACCTTTCTTCCATGCTTTTCGTTAGTCAACAACGAAATCAAAGTGTTTTATACTTCTCCATTACTCATACAAGGAAGATGGAAAAAAATCTAATCTCTATTCTTTTGGGAGCAAAACTCATACGGACAGAACATATGATCTAACTATATAACTTTTTCTTTTTTATTATTTATATAATCGTGCCTTGTGACATGATAACACTCAGTAAAATAGTTCGTCGGTAAAAATATTTCCACAAATGCCCTTTTCCCAATGGTACTATATTTTCTACTCCCATCCCTTCATGCTATTGGATTTCAAGTTTTGTGCTTTAATAATATATAACTCATTATATTGTTAGGTTATATTTACTTATAACAAGTAAATTTTTATAGCAAGACTGATTTAATAATTTTAGAAATAATTATATATATATATA
>NW_006239195.1:788403-804309 GCF_000226075.1 Solanum tuberosum | reverse complement strand
TATATATATATATATATATATATATATAATTAATAAAATATTCACACACTTGCACACTAAATCGTGTGAGATAAATGCTGCCAGCATGGAAATGAATTAGACTTATTTAGACATATATAATAGATAACAGCTATTAAAGCTAAATTTTCACCAAAATACGTGTGCAATTTCTGTCATATATATAAAATATCATGCCACTTAATACAACAAAACTAATAAAACCTTTATAACAACCCACCCACGAAATGCCCACGCTTTAGCTTTCTCTTAGCAAAAACATATATATACACACTCTTAATATATAAGTAGTAAGAATCACATTGACACATAACACATGCAATTGTTCACACAAAATTATATATATTGTCAGTGTATATAAATTACAATTCTATATATAGACATATCAACACATACATATATATACTCAACCCTTCACATAATCACGTCTAGCCAATGATCAAAAGCAAATTCAAAATTTGAATTTTATGAGTTCTGGTGATCCCTTATTTGCCACCGAACCTACAATCCATTTATGCAAGTTACTGAGTTCAACACATACACAAAGTCTGAACCAAAGTTACAGAAATCAACCCAATACCAACTATCACTAATACACATATGATCAAGTACATTACGTTGTCAGGATATATAAGTTAAATTTTATATACATGACTGACCCTTCACATGCTACAAAGTCAAGAACAAATACCAAACATCCTATATACCGTGGTATACGATGTAGAAGTGGGAAATGGGTGTGTGAAATTAGAGAGCCACGTAAGACAACAAGAATATGGTTAGGCACTTACCCTACACCACAAATGGCTGCTGCTGCCTATGATGTTGCTGCCTTAGCTCTTAAGGGAACTCAAAATGTTGTACTCAATTTTCCTCATCTTGTTGATTCATATCCAAAGCTCCCTCCCTCACCATCTCCGGCCGATATACAACGTGCCGCGGCCACAGCGGCTGGGGCAATGGCCTCGCTAGGCGACGATGATGATCGGTCATTGGAAAGTAGGGATGGGGCTATATGTAACGAAAGGGGTTCAACTGAATTTCCTTCATCGTCAGGAAATTATGATATGCAAATAGGTAAGTACAAATATGTAATATATACTTCCTCCTTTTTTCATTTTATGTCGCGATATTTTATTATGCATGAAATTTAGCAAAGGTAGTTAAAATATTATTTTAGGTCACAATTCAACTATTCATGTGTCACATTCTTTCATATATATTAAAATTTCTGACTTCGCCACTATTTTCAGGGACGCAAACGACGGCGGGTGAGGAGGAATACGTTGATGAGGAAGCATTGTTTGAATTTCCAAGCTTGCTTGTGAATATGGCTGAAGCAATGATGCTAAGTCCCCCAAGAATAAACTCGTTTCAATCGGAAGATTATTCATCAGGAGACTTTGATGCTGAAAGTCTTTGGAGCTATTAACGACTAACGAACAGAGACGAATTTAGAATTTAGAGTTAGTGAATAATAATTTTGTTTGTACAAGTTAGTAATATATATGTATAATAATTCAAGAGGAAGCTGTATATAAATTCATGTGGTCATTTTAATTTCATAGAAATCGTGCGTACTACATTAAAAATAACTTTTACCGATAATAATTATGTATATTAACAAAGAGTTCTAAAGTCTAAAGTCTTTACTGGTATTAGTTAATTACAATTGGATCCAATATCATCATAGGATTTTGAGACATTTACAAAGAATGTTAATTGACTAAAAGAAACACATTTATAAGTGACAATTAAGCTATTGTCATTAATTAATTGCCGCTCAAGATTATTTTCAATATTGTGATGGCTCCTACTTATATGTCACTAAACCAATTGAATCCTGACATACGAATAGGTACTAAAGGAGATTGTTGTGATCATTACTGTATTTGTATCAAATAGAAAATAAATTTTACACTACGAAATTGACCACCTAAAGAATAATTACCAGTAATAGTTCTGAACATTTTTTTTACTTGTGAATCTATCGGTAATAACATTTTTACTTTTAAATAGAAATAAAATTGTATACATCCTTTCTGAATCTCACTTTGTGGAATCGTTATTATTGATTTTATAGTAATAATAAATATAATTTACTATAAGTGAAAGTAGTAATGACTTAAAAATAATAAAATCATCTTCTAATATATAAAAACAAATAGTTATGGTGACAAGACAGATTTTATTTAAGTACATAAAGACATGAGGGCCATCAAGAACATAAAGAGGTTTTGCTTTTCTTTTTTTTAATTAATGAAAACGTGGTTAAACCCAAGTGTTGTAGTGGCTTTGTCGGTCTGCTTGTTGAAGTTAAATGACAAGGACTCCTTTATCGATATAACATGAGTTGTGATGAAATGAATTTAATGATTTTTTATTCGAATTTTTGAGTTGGAATTTTATGATAAGAAGAAAATTGTTGAAAGCGTCGCGTACCTCGTATGAAAAAAATCTCCGTGAAATTAACTTGAACGAACGAGGAATCAAGAATTTTTTATCACTTACAAAATGAATAGGAAAAAATATGATATTATTTTATCTTTTGAAAAAAAATAATCTGAAGATATTTTTTTATATAATTTTTTTTTTATAAATAACCTAAAAATATAACTCTCCCTAAATGAACTCTAATATGTGTCTGTAGTGATTATATAATTAGAGATATTCAAATGATATTTTAAAAGTGATTTGTATTAAAAACACATACTCATTAATTAATTAATTAAATAATGACAAGTGCTTTCATAGTTAACATCCAAACATATTAATTAAGCAATCATGACACTTATCATGATTAAAGATCATTTTTAATCCAATAAATAGCTAATTATGATAATAATTAGGATAATATCTAACACGACTTAATTATTTATTTTTAATCATTTTACAAGTAAATACTATTGTTAATATTTTCCTTTATATCCCAAATTCTATGGGACTAACCTAACGTTAGTCCTATTAAATACCCGATTTTATAAATATTTTTTACGTTATCAATACACAAAATTTAAAATAAATTTTTTATCCTATTAAAAAGTTCATGTCATCAAAATATATAGGAGGAGGGAGGGGGACCAACTAATGCAGGGAAGAAAATTATCTGATTGAAATAACATGTTTGGTATTGAGGAGATGTTGATGTCTAAATTTAACTTTCGATTTCTCCATGAATTCGAAATGTTTGAAATTTTTTCGTATGTATTAGTTCATAATTTTTTTAAATTGTGTAACCGACTCAGTCTGAACTCAAATTTTGTTAGTTCATGTGATAAAGACCTATTTAATGATAGACCGTATGATCAACATTCTTTAGGAGACTTGCAAAAAAGAACATGGTACGATTATATATTGTTAGATAATAATCATCAAAACTCAAATTCAACACCACTCCACAAACTTTGTTGTTACTATCGCTAATCATCTCATAACTAACATAACCTTTTAATATTTATCATCACTCCGTTGCTTAATAAGTGTACTTGATGTAAATCACAACGCGTTCCTTGCTTTAAATCTCTCTCATACTCAAATGATTACAATTGCTCTCTATGTTACCAAGAATATTAACATATTGTAAGATATAATTTTAAAATAACATACTAATTAATTAATCCATTTAATATACAAATAACTTCTCTTTTTTTTAAAAATATTACGATTCATAAATTCAAAATTTTAATTTCGTCACATGAGTAACTTGCTATAGTGAGAACAGAGGGAAAAAATGGACAATATGGAAAAAGACGTGAGAAAGAGAAAGGAAGTCGGCCATATATTGTACTAAAAAGTAAAGTCAAACTTTTATTTAGACATTGAATAAATATATAAAGTATTGCGGCTTCTCAAAAGATATGGTTTAGATTTTTGAAAGTGAAATATATTTAATAAAAAATTGTACAGCTATAAGAAAAGACATATCATTGTCTCTTTGATTATTTCATCAATATTATCAAAAAATAGGTTTGTCAAATGAGTCGACATAGGAACATACTTTTCAGGGTATGTTCGGTAGAAACGAAAATATTTTTTAGAAAAATGAATCGATTGTTTATTTATTTATATTTAATATGTAAATAAAAATATTATTTTATTTTAAAAAATAATTACTTAAAATTAGATAAATATTATGAAAGACATAAGTGAAATAAGAGTACTGTGGGATGATGGGGATGGAAGCTACATACATGACCATGAGGGAGGGTGAAGATCGATGAGCAGATGTGTGGAAGTGGAGAGAAGTATATAATCAATGTACAATGACATTTTGGGATGAAATGTTATTCATAAACTTGTTTTTCGATAAGATAGGATTGCTCGAATGATAAGCATCATTCACTTTCAATTTTGAGTTGTGAGTTTGAGTCACCAAAAAAACTAGCGAAAAGGTAGGAGTTCCCAGGGAGGGAGGGGTAAAAAATATAAATTAAAAAGAAGTTGTTATCTTTATTATTTCTATAGACAATATTTATTTCTCTCATTTCTAAAGAATTTATTTTTCTTAAGAAATAATTTCTTATATAATCTTATAACTTTAGTTTTGTTAGAATAGTGATGATGTCAAAAATTTTATTTAAAGACAATTTATATTCTCTATGTTCAATTAGACAAATTCGAGCAAGACTTCTTTGGGGAATACATAAATTTTAAAAAGATAGTAATAAAGAGAAATAGCAAACTGACTATGCAGAGTGAGCTACCTGCTTATTCCCCTTGGCCGCCTCTTCTTCATTTAATATATACTATATGCTCTTTATTATTAAAAAAAAAAAAACACTGCTACATGCTGCCCCTTCTTCATCCAATTAAAAAATGGAAAAAAAACATGCTCTATGCTGCCTCTTCGAAAAAATGTGGAATTCATTTAAAATTTCAATTGTAATCTTACTTTCTTAAGATCCTTCATAAGATAGGGTTATGAAAATATTTTTTGGACTTCATTTATATTTTATATTTATCATATTTATTTTAGTTAATTTTTAAAATTCTATCGGTAAAATATCATAAATAAATATTACAAATTTCAAATAATGATAATTGAGCCCGTTCAAAGTACGGGCTTCCCCTTTCTAGTGTAACAAAGAAATATATTAGATTTTTATCTTATTTACATGGCGTCAAATATATTTATTTATATAATTAATTAATTTACTTATTTATTCGAATTTGATATATATATATATATAATATTATCCTTTCGAGACCCTATTTATTGAATTATGTTGGATATGTTATTGTTAAATTCAAAGTTAATGATTAGTGATCCATTAATAAAAATCAAATTTAGCGAAACTTGTTGTACTGGCTAGTTCACGAGACATAGTAATATACAGAAAAGATCTAACATCGTGGATAGAATTTTAAAAAATCTCTTATCACACTATAATAATAGTTGAAACCTCATCAAAAATAAAAATAAAATTGACGCAAAAATATTTTTGACGAGCTAATTTTTCAATGAATTTCATATATAGTAAAAACTCGATTTTATTAGTATATAAACTTAATTCCAAAATTATAAGTTTAAACATCACAATCTTTCAACACCAAACATGTTATTTCAGTCAAGACATTTTTCTTCCATGGTCCATGCTATATAATAGTCGGTTCTCCCTCTCTTTTTTCATGACAATTGACAATGACTTTTTAATTAGGTAGAAGTTTTTTAAATAATTTTATACACGGATAATATAAAAATATATTTATATGAATCAGATAATTTATATCTTTTTAGGAAAGAATATGCAGAATAGTAAACATTTAGCATATATTAGGTACTATAGTTATAGTTTAAGAAAATTATAATTTGCGGCTACAATTTCTTCAATTTTTGCTATTCGCCTAATTTGTATAATTCGGTTCCTGATTGTATAAATCTAGAATTTTGTATATGCTTACCCTAACTATTTGTATACGATTTATGAAAAATCATAATAAATTACCTTGTTTATATATTGGCAAGCGAAATATACAAACGAAATTTTGAAAAAAATCATAAATGTATAAACCCAGAATTTGTATATACTTACCCTATTTGTATATTCGCAAGCTTAAATATACAAACGGGCAGAAATTTACAAACTGTAGCCTCCTTAGCTTAGAGTCTTATTATGTCTATTATGTTTGCTATTTCTGAAATTTTTAGCAATTTTTTATAAGGTAATTAAGAGTAAATTCTTGTGATAAGTAACAACTTAATTGAATAACATACAGACGTAAACTAGATAAAATATGGTAGTCTAATAAGCATAGACATCTCAACATTAATTAAGTCAAATTAGACATAGTACTTATAAACTATTCCAACAATAGTACTCTTTTTTTGTAGATACTGTTACATTGATCACTTCACTTATGCATATATAATAAAATCATATGATTTTTTAAAATTCGTTAACACAAAATTCTAAATTCATCTCTATAGCAGGTTAGTAACTCCAAAGATTTTCAATATCAAAGTCTCTTGGTGAATACTCTTCCAAAGATGTGGAGTTTATTCTAGGGGGAGTTAGCATCATTGCCTCTGCCATATTCACAAGCAAACTTGGAAAATCAAATAATTCTTCCTCATCAACATATTCCTCCTCACCCGTAATCATTTGCGTATTTCCTGAAATTAGTGACGGAATCAGAAATTCCAATATGAGATTTTAAAAAAATACGAGGAAATGCCACACATGAAATTTGAATCGTAACCTAAAATAATATTTTAACTACCTTTGCTACTAGGGTAGAAGATTCCCTTTTGTTCATAGGAGATTCAACCGTTTATATATGTTCTTTCAATCCTATCTTACGTACGTACACAGTTCTTTCCTTTTTAGCATGTTTCGTAAAATAATATTGTATCTTTATATGTATCTGAAAATTACATTACATTTTACCCTTAATGACATATTTTATAGTTGTAGAAATGTCATTTATAGTAGATTTAAGATCTGCAAATTTCAAAAAGTTCTTTCTTCTTCTTTAGTGGCTATAGATAATTTTGTGAGTAGATTTTGAAGTATGTTTGATCATGAAATTTGATCAAATTTAGGACTTCCACTCAGAAAACATTAAATTTTTACAAAGTAAAATGTATGTTCAAAAATTCAAATTTTCAAATTTCAAGTTTCAGCTATGAAATCTATGGTCAAACATGAGCTTAGACTACATATATTCATAGTAGAATAATGCGACATAAAATAAAATAAGGAAGTATATATTTATATTTACCTATTTGCATAGCATAATTTTCCGACAAAGAAGATTCAACTGAACCCTCTTCGTTACATATAGCTGTTGTCTTGCTTCCCGACGACCGACCATCGTCACCTCGTTGAGCCATCATCGTTGCCGCTGTGGCCGCGGCGCAACGTATATTGTCCGGAGATGGTGAGGGAGGGAGCTTTGGATAAGAATTGACAAGATGAGGAAAATTGAGTACAATATTCTGAGTACCCTTAAGAGCTAAGGCAGCAACATCATAGGCAGCAGCAGCCGTTTGTGGAGTAGGGTATGTACCTAACCATATTCTTGTTGTTTTACGTGGCTCTCTAATTTCACACACCCATTTTCCACTTCTACAACGTATACCACGGTATATAGGATGTTTGGTATTTGTTCTTGCACTTTTTTTGTTGTCAACTAGAATGTTTGGTACTAATTGACCACTAGTATGTGAAAGGTTGGCCATATATATAAGTGTGTGGACAAATATGTCTATATATATATATACTAACTGTCAGTGCATTGAAGTTAAACTCATATACACATGAAACGTGTGTGATAATAATATGTGTAGGATAATATATATTGATGACGTAATTTATGTACGTACTTTGCTAGTACACTTAGTTAAACTCTTACGTATATGTGTGTATAGTTGTACGTGTAATGTACTTCTTACAACTCCCTCATTGCGCACACACAATATAATATGATACGAGTTGGTTAGGCAGAACTCAATAGCTTTGAATCAAACTTAAATATGTGATGAAAAAAACTACGAAATATGTGAAAATATAGTAATTAATAAATTGTGAACCGAGTAACATAAATGAATTGTAGCTTCGATGACAACCCAGAAATTGTTGAAATGTTGAATTTGTATCTGAATTGGCTAGACTTGTGATAGTATATAAGTGTGATATTAATGTGTGGATATATTGATATGTAGAATTTTAACGTTTGTACACTGACAATATTGTAATTGATTTTTGCTCTGTCAGTGTATTGAAGTTAAAACTCTTACATATATGTATGTGTGTATGTGTTTCTCACTTTCTATAAATTATATGGGTATATATATGTATATGTTTTGCTAAACAAAAACAAAAAAGTGAAAGCGTGGGCAATTCGTGGGTAAATTACTCCTAGTTATTTTGATGCGAGAGAATTGAACACGTATTTGGAAAAGAATTTAGATTTATATAATAGCTGTTATCTAATGTGTATTTCATTTTCATGCCGGCAATATATTTTCTCACACAACTTAGTGTGGAATTGTGTGAGAAGATTAGTAATGTCCCTGTATTAAGTAAAATGTTATTGTGAGTAATATTTTAGTCGTAAAACGTGATTCAGAGTAATAAAGTGTAAAATATTATAGTACTTTCTCCGTCTCATTTTATGTGGCACTTTTCGAATTTCGAGATTCAAACAAGTCTATCTTTAACCGTAAATTTATCATAGATCTTTTAAACATTTTGAATTATCAATTATTGTGACTTATAGTACTTTTTACGTAGTTTACAAAAATATAAATTTTATTTCAAAAAAATTGAAGATTTCATGAGCAAATTTCCGGTCAAACTTAAACTATTTGACTCTCGAAAAATGAAAAGTGTCACATAAATTGGGACAGAGGGAGTAACATTTTATGTATGTTTATTCAGATTTTTGTCATTAATTTTTTTCTGAATTTAAGTTTATACTAGTATTGTAAAAAAAAATTAAAAAAAACATATTTTGGTGAATTGATTTTAATAATGGCTTATTTTGGTCAAAGATACACACAAAAATAGTACTATATCACCCTACTAAAACATATAATATTGTTTAGCAGTCTGGTGCACAAAGCATCTCGCTTTATCTAGAGAATGGGTGTCGCTCCCAAAAGAGTAATAATGTAGATTGTCTACCCTAATACAAACATTAATGGCTATTTCAATATAGGTCACACAAATACAAATTTATCGATACTTCAAGGATTGATGGGCTTTCGCATGTAAAAATGAAATGGATTTTATAATAAACTGGTTTGAGTATGCTTATACCTATATAGCCCAAACTAATTGACGGGCTTTCTCACACCAGAAAGGCCCAGCTCTTTATTAGTCAATAAACTGCTGCAATTTTCATGATCTAACCAAATTATTTGGGGAAACTAAGCATATACCCCATGAAAGCAAAATAATTACAGACATATGTCAAGCCTGTCTATTTATGAATCCTCTGTTCATGAATCGGATGTGCGATGGGACCCCTTCCTTGATGAGGATTGCTAAAATCTACCCCTTTACATTCATACTCCACTAAATAATTATACTATATACCCCCCAACAATTTTCGCTTACCTGATACTAAATAAGTTGTCACGACCAAAAAATGGATGTGATGGCACTCATCTTATTCCACCAAAATAAGTCAGCATAAACCCAAATATAACATGATAATAAGCGAAAGTAAAAATAAGGATGAAAGTTTAACACCAGTATTAAAGCCGAATACAAAGTCAACTTAAATACACCCCAAAACCTGGTTGTCACGTGCACAAACCTCTAATATATTACAATAGATTTGAAAGAAAAATATAAATCTCAAATGATGTTGTCACTAAAGTAGAACAAGATCCGTTGAGTTGACAGACAACTATCTCACAAATTTTCACAGAAAGTCTCGGACAAGGAGAGAAGAGAGAGTATCACAAAGATCCGGGCACATAACCTACACAAATATAGAAGCAAGGGGTGAGTACCAAACCACACGACAATCAACAAGCGAACTCCTAAACACAACTTAAGAATATAGAATACGGGTACTCCTACCACAACAATATACATATACTCTTATAGTATCATTGGCTAATGAGTAATTTCTGAACAAGAAACCTTAATGATACAATACAGTATATATATACTGATTTTGTATTAGTTAAGCAAAATTATAAGTCTTAATGATACTAATACATTATATGATACTGATTTAGTATCAGTTAAGCGATAATTATCAGCCTTAATGAAGGAGGATATGGGTTGTAATTATTAATGAGAGAATGAGTATTTCTTAAATTACTTTGGGTTTGGGTATGAACGTGTAATTATTTTGAATTTTATGGCCCATTTATGTAGTTATTTTCAATTATTTATTATGGTTAAATATATAACATACCAAACACAAAAATATTTTGATAAGATCTCTCTATGTTAATTTTCGCTACATGTCAGCTCAATATTTAGATTTGGTTGAATTGGACGAATCAATATGGATTGAATTCATGGACTAATTTTTGTCACTCTCTTACTTGTCCTGATTCGATATTATGGTGTTCAAGGCGTAGAAAAATCACACCAATATATTCATTTTTATTACTTTTTCAATATATTGAGTTGGGCTGACCTATATAGGCTACTTTAAAGCCCAAATAATTTGTTCCAGTCATCCCAACTGAAACAACCTCCTAAGTCTAAACAAAAGCCCCAATTACAACATAAAATGTTCTATAAGTGTGCTAATACTAACTACCTCATGAACTCGAGCTGCCATTTCAAGAGTAGGGTAAATTCCTAGACATTCTTTTTTACCCACTAGGATCACGAACCTCACAAAACTCACTAGAATTTGACAAGCATGAAATCAAGTTATTACTCATCTCGAGGAAATTACTATTTTTTTTCTTTAAACGGAGAAGGGTAAAAAATACTCCTGAACTATGCAAAATAGACCACTTATATCCTCCATTACATTTTGGGATAAAAAAATACCCCGTCGTTATTCCAAAAGACCACAAATACCCCCAAGAGCTAACTACCCAATTTTTTAGTGATGTGGCAAGCCACATGGGACTAATCCCTCCACCTAAGTATTGCCAACTAGGATTCACTACAAAAGAACTAGACCTTTGGAGGTGATAAAAGACACCACAAAATCCCAAAATATTGCCACTAAAGGTTTGAGTGATTTTTAGTGGCGACTAAGGCTACAACAACCATTCCCTAGTGTAACATTTTTTTCAACAAACAAATATATGATAATTAATTTTCTAAAATAAATAACATGCACTATCAATATTAAAAACATCCAATATGATTACGAAAATCATCAAAATTACTTCTTAATTCAAATCTCGTACTACATAATGCATCATTACATTTTATGCATTTACATATGACATAAAAATAAAACACATTGTGTCTTCAAACTCCTGCTTGATCGATATCATTTGTGATTTTTAAAAAAACAATAAAGAGAAAAACACAAAATTAGAATTCAATGTTAAAATTCAATCAAAATCTTTAGTGACGATATTATGGGCTTTTTTGGCGACTTGTGTTGCCGCTAAAGGTCTAGTTCTTTTGTAGTGAATCATAGTTTGCAATGCTTAGGTGGAGGAATTTGTCCCACGTGGCATGCCACGTCACTAAAAATTTGGGGTGTTTACTCTTGAGGGTATTTGTGATCCCAAAATGTAACGAAGGATATAAGTGATCTATTTCAAATAGTTTAAGGGTAATTTTAACCATTTTCCTTTCTTTAAATAGTCGCGACGTTTGTAATACTCAATAATATTCAAGCTTTGACTAGGAGTATGTTGTTGAATTATTGGTTGTGGAAGTTTTACTAGTTTGAGAAATTTGTGAAAGTTTGAAAGTATTATTTTATAGATTTTGGATTATTTTTTTTTATTTGGGATATATTGGATTATGAATTAAGTAAAGAAGAAAAAGGAGGAAAATGTGGTTACGATATTGACACGCTAACACGGATTATTATTATTTTTTGTTCCTTGTGGGGTCTACTTCTCTATATATATATTTATTATATAGATAAGGGGTTGTTTCGTTTGAAGTATTTACTCCATATTAACAATTCTTATGTATTTATTTCTCAAAATAGCAATTCTCGAATATTTTTTACTATTTCAAAAGTGATCTATTGATTCCATATTTCTATACCTAACAAAGATAAGAATACACTCACCTTTTTTATCCGATTTATAAAAATATATGAAATATGTTATGAAATAATTCTCACATTATTAATCCACTAAAGAATTAATATATTAAAATCTTTGTATAACTAATATGTCAAACCAAACGACCCCTTATATGAATAGAAAAATGGAGAAAAAGACTAAATGGTTTTTTTTCTAGTACATGGTTGAATTAAGTAATGACATGGAAAAAGGTATCATATGATTAAAAAAAATAGTTGTTATTCTATTCTTCTAGTTTCCATTTTGGGTTTAATGGAACAAGAAAGTTTTTTCTCTGTTACTCACTCTGTCTCTAATTATTTGTCTATTTTGACAAATCAAGAAAGGACAATTTTTTTACTTATTATACCCTCAATTAAATGACTAATTACTTTTAAAAATGCAAAACTTTTTATCCACTTCATAATTAATAAGGGTAAAATGATAAACTCACTATATCATTAATTGATTTCTTAATAGGTGTATCAATTCAAAAGTGGATAAATAATTAGGGACAGAGGGAATAGTTTAGTTTCCATTTTGAGGGTCAATGGGATTGAACCATTGTAGGGTTAATTCAAGACATGAGTCAACTATTGTAAGCTCCAAAAAGGTGTGGCTTAATTCAATCCAAAGCTCTCCATTCACATTCTATATATACATTTTACTTGTACATATATAAAAATCGAGTAATATAAGTAAAATCAAGCATTTTAATCAATTTGGGCGTTCTCATCGAATTTGAGAATATAAAAATATAAAAGTAATTTCAATTCTTATTCCCTAAAAAGATAAAAGAAAAGTGTGATGGTGTCAATCTGTAATAAAGTGACTGAAAGTGTGTGGCATACGTGTGCCGCAACCACGATTTGTTTCCTTAAACAACACAACTTCTGTCTCATTGACTCGAACCGAAAGAAGAAAATTAAATTAAATTAATATTTTAAATTTAAATATTCAAAAATCGTATGAAAAGTTGACGGTCTATTTAAAATAATGTCTTTATATCGTAAGATAGGAATAAGGATATATACACTTTATAAGTAATCTTTTTCAAATATATTTACGAAATTATACTGAATATACTATGCAATATTGTACTTTAAAAAAAAGTAAAAATTACATAAATTTCATAATGTTAAGACCTACTTACATTTCATCCTACTCTTTTTTAAATTACAAAAATTCCTTAAAATTAAAGAATTTTAGATACATCAGCAGATATGCGGATACCTAGGTTGCGATACATTGTTATTCAAAATCTGCAGATATATAGCTCACGAATGTACCCGATAGGAAATAGAAATGTAATAGAGAGGAGAGAGATGTATTCAAGAGGGGAGGGATGTAAATGGGAAAGGATAGAGATGTGTCCAAACTCAGATATGGATGTATCCGAGAGAGGATAAGGATATATTGAGAGAGAATTTTTGTAATCTTTATATGAAGTTTTAGAGATTATGGTTAAATAAATTGTGTATTTAAATAATTTTTCGTAAAAAATACTATAAATTGTTATGTTTTTCACATAGATGATGAAAGAAATATTTTAAAATATTAATTAAAACACAAGCAATTTGACTTAAAAGAAATAAAACGTGATAAATAAAAATCAACTGAATATATTTTTAAAGTCTGCCAACGTAAGTCACTACTTTTTATCTGTCTCTTTCTCCATGTTTATATTCACATACAACGAAGAAGAAATTGACCAATAAAACTTGTAGCAATCAAATAAATAGACTTACGTGTTCGTGTCTATATCGTAGCCATGTGATATATCTTTTTCTTTACTTAAAAATTTATATCTATAAAAACAACTTTCATACTTTCACAAAATTCTTAAAACTTCCACAACCACACATTCAACAACATATACTCCTATTCATAGCACTATAATAGTCGCGACTATTTCAAAAGAAATAAGCATAGATGAATGATAATAACTTTAGAGATCACTACTTGCACGAAACATCAACATCTTCAGGAGGAGTTCAAGATGAAGGAATATTTCTACTAGCTTCGAGTCAACCTAAGAAACGTGCAGGGAGAAAGAAGTTCAAGGAAACTCGCCACCCAATTTATAGGGGAGTGAGAAGGAGGGATAATAATAAGTGGGTTTGCGAGGTACGTGAGCCTATTGAGCAAAAAAGAATATGGCTAGGAACTTACCCTACTCCTGAAATGGCAGCTCGAGCTCATGATGTAGCTGCATTAGCACTTAGAGGTAATCTAGCCACTTTAAATTTCGCCGACTCTAGTTGGCGGTTGGCGGTGCCGGTATCAAAGGATCCCGAAGAATTACGCCAGGCCGCTATGAAAGCAGCCGAAGCGTTCCTTCAAGATACTGAATCAGTTGAAATCAATTACATGAATCATGAGGAAATCAATTATAGTGAGGGAGTGAAGTGTCAAGAAAATATTGTTGTTGGTGGGGCCAGTGGAAGTGACAATAATAATTTGGTGGGTAATGAAGTGAATAACATACAAAATATGGAGATGGATAGCATTTTATGTTATAATAATAATTGGGGAGGCAATAATGAAATAGAGGGATCATCATGGCAAGAAAAGATGAGTGAGGGGCATTTGTTTTCACCAACTCCCCATTTAGATAGTTATTTCAGTTGGGATGATGTGGAAAGTGACGTGGAAGTGTCCTTGTGGAGCTATAATATGTAATTATGTTGTTCGGAGTCCAGTGTGAGTATCTGATACGAGTGCATGATGATATATAGGTTGAATTCTTTATCACATAACTTAAAGGATTCGAGGTATGAATCTGAATCATGTGGATATGTGTGTTGCAATATGATTAAATAATGTATGCTATGACATATTAATTGGTAATTCTCTTAATAAATTTATTGAACTAAAATTAATAAATGTAATTCTTTTATACACTAATAATATATTGTTTATAAGATATTTCGTGTGATAGCATATATATTAATGTAAACCTACATAATCAAATTAAATACTCAATTAATCTATACTTCTCGATCATAGATATAGTCAAAGTTTTCAAGATGAGTTCTTTATAATATTTGGCGTGGACCCTACCCCAACCTTTATTGCATCGTGGCAAAATTTTTGAGGAATCCACACAACATAGATACTTGATACTAATATGGGGAATGGGGATTATCGAATTTCTCTTCACCAACCAGCTATTATGTGTATTATTTAATGGGTAATGCTAAATGGCCAAAAATTTAAAAAATCTATAATATCCTTTTTATTTTAAAATAAATTAATTATTTTTTCATTTTTTAATTAAAATGTACTAAAGTTAAAAGGGTAAAAATGTTCAAAAAGGTAAAATAACATAGTGTGAAATATGTTATTTTACCATTCTGACCAAATTTTCTGGCCAAAAGGATTTTTCCTTAATTATTGACCGTATAGTAATTCTTATATTATTTATTCTCCACGTAACAATTTAAAATTGTTATATGATTAATCCCCATCTAAATAAGGGAAAATTGTATATAATAGCAAACTATTAATTCAAATTAAATGCTATAAACATAGTTTGATTTAATTGTACCCCATAGCAAACTGTTGCTATGTCGCCTCTCTCCTGGTGAATCTCACTCGCCACTCTCGTTCTCGATGGCAGTCTCCCTCGCCTCTCTTGCTTTTATACAAATACAAATGTATAAAATGCGTTTGTGTTTGTATAAAGCGAGAGAAAATTGTATATA
>NW_006239195.1:778994-788166 GCF_000226075.1 Solanum tuberosum | reverse complement strand
CTCACTCGCCTCTCTCACTTTATACAATTGATCTTTTTGTATATGTATAACAAAGCAGATTATACAACTGCTTTTTTTTGTTTATGTATAGCGAAATATACATATTTATGTTTGCTATGGAGCGCAATTATATAAACTTTGTTATAGCATACAAATATGAATTTTGTGTTTGCTATATGTGAAAGTTGCTCTATAAATAATCCATGTATTACAATCATCAATTTATATTTGTAACATTAAAGCTCGTGGAAGATGTGACTTATTATTATGAGTCGACTATATATTATATTCTCCATCTAATTTTATATATACTGATCCATGACATAAGATGCATTACGTAGGTTATGTATCGTCATTTTTTTTTTGTCTTTGTGCTTTTTCTTATTTTATCATTTCTAAATTAAAAATTAAAAGTAAGAAAATATCAAACCAATTACGTCTTGCCTTAAATCCACTAAACAATACAAAATAAAATGTAGGCAAATATTTATTTATTTATATTAAGTGTTTACACAAAATTAATCATAATAAGTTAATAACTAAACTATAAAAACTTAAGTTATCTCCGAACACAAACATAAGTAGCGGAGAATATTATAATATGTAAATATAAATTTATACCTCGTTAAAAAATTAAAAATCAAACACAAAATATCACCCGTGTGTCTCTTTCCAGAGAAGTCGACAAAGTTTATGTCCCATTGATGACCCAAAACATAAAAAGGAAACGTAGCTTATTTATTGAAGCATACCCCACAAAGAAAAAGAAAAGTTGTACTTGAAATTGATTTCCGTGCGTGTTCGTGTTTATATCGTAGGCACGTGCTTTCATTTTCTTTCTTAATTCATAATCCAAAAGTATATCAAAATTCTATAAAAACCACTTTCACAATATCAATTCACAACACTTCAAACACCAAGAAAATCTGTAGCTTGTTACAGGCTGACACGTGTCTAAAAATGAATAACAACTCTAGTTTGTACTCGTCAGATCTCAACCCACTAAGTGCAACAACACCTTCCGATGAGGAAGGATTAATACTATTATTAGCTTCAAGCCGGCCCAAGAAACGGGCCGGAAGGAAGAAGTTCAAGGAAACTCGCCACCCAGTTTATAGGGGAGTGAGGAGGAGGAATAACAACAAGTGGGTTTGCGAGCTACGTGAGCCTAGTCAACAAAAAAGAATATGGCTAGGGACTTACCCTACTCCTGAAATGGCGGCTCGAGCTCACGATGTTGCTGCATTAGCACTTAGAGGTAATCTAGCCACTCTGAACTTTGCTGACTCTCGTTGGCGGTTACCAGTGCCAGCATCAAAGGACCCCAAGGACATACGCCAAGCAGCCGTTATAGCCGCACAAGCTTTTTCTCAGGATACTGAAGTCGATTATATGAATGAGGAAGTTAATTCCAATACTACTGATGAGATTGATATTGCGAGGGTTAATAATGGGAGTAGTAGTGATTTTAGCGCGAAGGAATTGAGTATGGATATGGAGAACATTTTATCTTGTAACGGGGGAGAAGATAACTACATGTTAGAGACGGAAGGATGGCGAGAAAAGATGGCCGAGGAGCTTTTGTTTTCACCAACTCCACGTTTAGGTAGTTGTTTCAGTTGGGATGACGTGGAAACTAGCGACGTCGAGGTGTCTTTGTGGAGTTACAGTATTTGATACCAACTAGCCAGTTAATTACAATCTAGGAATAGCATTTTACAAAAAAGGAAAAAAAGAAAAGAAAAGGGAATTAATAGTCAACTAGAATGATGTTATTATGTACTCCCTCCGTCCCTATTTACTTGTCCATATTTCCTTTTTTGGTTGTCCCTATTTAGTTGTCCATTTTGACAAATCAAGAAAGGACAACATATTTTTTCCTATTATACCCTTATTTACACTTCTTGAAAATTGTAAAAGTGTATGTTGTTTCCCTCTAATTTATTTCACTTGAATTCAAATAAGTGGTTTGTAATTTTTGAAGTGAAAAGTTGTCATAAGAGTAAAAATTGTAACTTCACTGTGCTAATCATTGTTGCCTTAATCTGTGTGTCATTTCTAAAGTGGACAACTAAAAAGGGACGGAGGGAGTACATTGCAAATATATATATATATATATTCATGTTACTATTTCCATATAGCTGAGAACCAAAAAGTTAAATACAGATATATGTTTGTATACAAAGTAGAAGGTGAAATAAGCAATACGATCAATAAAAGTATCTAAAAACAAAATTTCCCTTACAATAGGTAATACCTAACAAAAACCATTTTGTTCTAATTATTCACCATATAATTATATTTGTAACATTAAAACTCGTGGTAGAGATGACTCAACTATTATAAGCTCATAAAAAAGTGTGCTTATAATATATAGATTCATGACATTATAAGCTCATCTTCTTGTTTTTCTTGTTTCTTACGTTTCAAGAAAAGTGTCATTACAAGAAAACAAGCTACTTCCTCCGTCCACTATTGTTTGTCAAGTATACTAAAAATAGATGTCCAAAATTAATTGTCAATTTAAACCATCAAGAACAATTAGTCACTTTTTTCCAATTATGTCCTTAATAATTACATAACTACTAGTTTCAAAAAGTTACAAGACTACTTTAATGTGAAAAAAGTTGTTTTTACAGTTTTCAAAAAGTACAAACCATTTTAATAATGATTGATAGTAGAATTATATTAGTCAAATTGCACCTTATATTAAATTTTTCTTAAAGATTGTGCATGTTCTTACCCTGACAACAATAGTGGACGGAGGGAGTATAACATTCGTCGGTAATTTCGAGTTAATCAATACTCCCTTTGTCCCTAATTACTTGTCCACTTTTGAATTGATACACCTATTAAGAAAACAATGATTGACATAGTGAGTTTACCATTTTATCTCTATTAATTATGAAGTGGATGAATTAAAAATTCAAGATTTTCAAAAGTTCAACCTTTTTCAAAACTAATTATTTGAGAGTATAATAGGTAAAAAAAAATTGTCTTTTCTTGATTTGTCAAAATGGACAAGTAAAAAGGAACGAGTAAAAAATGAAAATTGGACAAATAATTTGGGACAGTGAAAGTAATAATTAGCCATATTGTAAATAAATATTTACTTTCATCCGGTGTTTATACGAAACTAATCATAATAACTAAACCATCGCGTAGGTTTACTACATTCATAATTAACAAAATCAAATTAAGCAAATTTACACATCCCATATCATAAAAATTGCTCTTCAAATTTAATTTTTATCTTTTAACAATTAACTTAACTTGAAATTACATTGGTACATAACTTATGAAATATTATAATACGAAATTATAAACTTATACTATATAGTTAAAAGTTACCCCATTTGTCCAACAATAGTTATCTAATATTGATTTGACACACCTTAAGAAATAATAGATAATAGGGATAATACTACTATATTAATCTTTGAATATATTGAATTTAATGATTTGGGAAATGTATTAGATTTTGATTAATATTAAATAGCAAGGCTAAAATAGGATAAATTATCTCTTCATTATTTAAACTGAACAAGTATTGTTGATAACTATTTTTAATATAGTAAACAAATAAAAATAAACGGAGAAAGTATTTATCACTGAGGGACAAAAGTGCCCACGGAGTGACATAAGAATTGTGTGGTTCCCGTGTGCTCTTTCTCCTGGGAACTCAACAGTGTTTCTGTCCCATTGACCCAAAATTGGAAAGGGAAGTGCCACCCACGCCCACTCCCACCCCCCATACCCCACAATTTTTATGGAAAAATGAAAGTACCCCCACTTTTAATTTGGGAAGTGCTAATGGCCAAAAAATTTGGTCAAAATTTAGCCAGAGAATTAAAACAAATATAATATTTTTTTATTTTAAAACAAACTAATTCTTTTTTCATTTTTTAGTTAAAATATATTAAAATTAAAAGGATAAAAATGTTTAAAAAGATAAAATATCATTCTGACCAAATTCTGGCCAAAATTTTTTTTCCTTTTAATTTATAAGCATGTAATACTCCATCCGATCCGATTCACTTTATTTGTTTTACTTTTCTATTTAGTTCGTCTCAAAAAAACAGTCTCTTCCCATGTTAGTAACTATTTGATTCTAACTTTTCATGTAACATGCTTAAAACAACAAAAATAAAAATATTTTACATTCTATATGCTTTTAATTTATGATAGTAAAATTTTAAAAAAAAATTACTTTCTTATATTCGATAATAGGTAAATTCTCTTATATACAAAAGAGAATATGAGCATCTTGGAGTATTTAGTTATAGGCTTATAGCAGAGGACCCCACAAAGAAGAAGATAGAAGAAGAGTTGTTTCTTTCCGCGTCTATATCGTAGGTACGTGCTTTCACTTTCTTTCTTAATTCATAATCCAAAAGTATATCCAAAATCTATATAAACCACCGTCAAACTTTCACAAAATTCTAAACAAACAACTTGTACTCATATCACAACACACTTCAAAATCTAAGAAAATCAGTAGCTTGTTATAGACTGACACGTGTCTAAAATGAATAACGACTCGAGTTTGTACTCGTCAGATCTCAACCCATTAAGTGCAACAATAGCTTCCGATGAGGAAGGAATACTATTACTAGCTTCAAGCCGACCCAAGAAACGTGCAGGGAGGAAGAAGTTCAAGGAAACTCGCCACCCGATTTATAGGGGAGTGAGGAGGAGGAATAATAGCAAGTGGGTTTGCGAGCTACGTGAGCCTAGTCAACAGAAAAGAATATGGCTAGGGACTTACTCTACTCCTGAAATGGCGGCTCGAGCTCATGATGTTGCTGCATTAGCTCTTAGAGGTAATCTAGCCACTCTGAACTTTGCTGACTCTCGTTGGCGATTGCCAGTGCCCGCATCAAAGGACCCCAAGGACATACGACAGGCGGCAGTTATAGCCGCACAAGCTTTTTCTCAAGATACTGAATTAGTTGGAATCGACGGTATGATTGAGGAAATTAACTCCAGTACTATTGATGAAATAAAGTATCAAGAGATTGATATAACGAGGGCTAATAATGGGAGTAGTAGGGATTTTGGCGCGAAGGAATTGTGTATAGATATGGAGAACAATTTATGTTGTAATTGGGGAGAAGATAACGACATGTTGGAGATGGAAGGATGGCAAGAAAAGATGGCGGAGGGGCTTTTGTTTTCACCAACTCCACGTTTAGGTAGTTGTTTCAGCTGGGATGATGTAGAAAGTGAAGTTGAGGTGTCTTTGTGGAGTTATAGTATTTGATACTAACTAGCCAGTTAGTTACATGCTAGGAGTAGCATTTTACAAAAAGGAAAAACAAAAAAAAGAGGAATAGTCAACTAGGATGATGTTGTTAGTTACAATTGTACATTGCAAATATATATCTTCATCGAATCATGCATAATGTTATAATAAATCTCTCAAATTTAAGCTCCTAAGCCTTCAACACGGAGTAATGAATAATCGTAAACACCTTAGGTGCTACATGGAGGCTCAGTTCCGTCCCGTCCCACTATATACCGGGACGGATCGGAATGGACCGGAATGGAACGGGATGGGATAAAAGGGACGGCACATATAGCTATTTCAAAAAATAATTATTTTTTTTGAGTTATTTTGAATTACGAAAATACGAATGTTTTTTTTATTTTTCTAAGTTATATTAGTTTATAGTATTTAAGTTCTAAAATTTATAATAATTTTACTTAAGTTTTATTTTAAAGACATTTTTTAAATTTTACGTATATAAGTTTGTAAGTTAATTTTAATAAAGTTTTTTTTTTAGTTTTGTAGCTTATGTAGTTATGTTATAAGTTTTAAAGATTTGAATCCTTTTGAAAGTTTATAAGTTATACTTATAACTTGTAAGTTAAATAACATAAGTTTGTAATTTTAAAAAATTAAATAAACAAAAAAGAAATGCTAATAAAAGTAAATAATGACAAAAATATTATTTTTATTTTAATTAAAAATGATTTACCGGGACCGGAACGGAACCGGAATGAACCGGTACCGGTATACCCGTACCAAATCATGATACCGTTCCGTTCCGTGTACCTGTTCAATGTATCCCATCCTGTCCCGAATACTACCGGACCGGAATGGTACCGGTACAACCCGTTCCGGTGCCCAGCCTTAATCTTCATGTTACTATTTCCATATAGTCGAGACCAAAATTTGCGATACCAGTCAATAAGGACATACAACAATAACACACCCACTATAATCCCACAAGTGGGGTGTGGGGAGGTAGGATGTACGCAAACCTTATCTTTACCTTTGTGGGGACCAGTCAACAAGGACATGCCTCTTCGAATTCCTTTTGTTCTTTTCGACACATATTGAATTCATTTGTGTTGTAGTACATGCATCCAGCATAAGCATCCATCTCTTTTGTACAGCCTACACATAATCTAATGCATGTTTTAGATTTTTCAAAGTAGCATTAGCAACAAAAGATTACATATTACTTGTTCATTTGGAGCAAAAGTATTACTCAGCTTTCTTAGTGAAAAGAAGTGAAATTTGTTATCAATGCTAAAAGAGGCTTCAATGTGGTGGTTAGAGTGCAAGCACGTGGCGCGTAGATTAAAATCATAAAATTTCACTCCTAAATCAAAGGCTCTATACACCGTGAAACGCCCTGAACTTTCATTCTCATTCTCTCCAACCAAAAAAAGGAGAGTTTTTTCAAAAGTAAGGAGGAGATATCCACTATTTCAAGCTTTAAACTTGGTGAATAATCCTAGCTATCGTTTTCCTTCTCTACCTAAATCAGATTTAGCTCACTATACAGAAGTTGAACTCAGATAAGACACTCAAAGAGGAGTAGAAATTTCACTGCAACAACAAACTAAGCTGATAAAAAAAATCAAGTAGATTTACAAGAGAACTCATAATTATAAAGTATTTTCACCTTTTCAGGGCGAATCTTCACTTACAACAGAAAGCTCTAAACTTCCATTTCTCTCAAATAAAACTGAAGGCCAGGTCTTTTTTTTCTTTTTTTTTTTGTAAAAGGAGAAATCCACTATTTCAAGCTTCAACTTTGCACGTAAGATCAGACTGATCCTCTATGGTTCACTAAACAGGATTTGAACTCGTGATAAAAGACCTAAAATGGAGTACAAACTTCACTGTGACTACAACTAAACTGCTACAAAATCGAGTAGATTTTCGAATCAAATGAGATTTGATTCACTAGCCAGGATTTGAAATCGTGATAAGAAAGTTTAAAAAGAATACGTAACTCACTGTAAGCTACCATTTGGCCATAGATATTAAATCAGAAATTGAAGATTTATTCTCAAAATATCTATTTCGCCATGAAATTAAATAAATCTGATCTTCAAATATTTTCAGTTATTGGTAGAAATTTCACTTCTAACTCACAAAACTTCTCATCTCCCAACAAAACTTCAAAAACTCAAATTTCAACTTCAAAATCTACGGCCAAACGAGAGCTAACTATAACTAAGCTGCTGCAAATTTGTTCATAATTAAATTAGATTTGATTCACTAGCAAGGATTTGAACTCGTGATAAGTGACTCTAAAAAGGGGTACAAATTTCGTTCTAAGCTAGCAATTGACTATAGATTTTGGAGATTTGCTCTACATATCTTTTTGGCCATGAATTTGATAAATCTCTTCAAATATCTTCAGTTTTTAGACAAACTTTCACTTCCCACACAAAATTCATGTCCAAACGTAACTTCAAAAACTCAAATTTTCAAATTTCAACTTCAAAATCTATGATCCAACGGGAGCTAACTATAACTAAACTGCTACAAAATCGAGTAGATTTTCAAGTTAATGTGCAAATTTTCAACTTACAGGCTAAGGACACAACGATTGACTTCACGGCCTTTGCCGGTGCATTTTTCCGGATTCGGATCCAACTTTTCCCACCGGAGAAACGCCATATTTTCGCTCCGGCATCAACACCGCCGACGTCGGGATTTGGATTCCCTGTAGCACCACCGTACTCGCCATTCCCCAATCGTTTTCCTTCTTTGTAATTGGAAATCTTCAGTATTTATATTTGGGCTATTTACTGGGCCGTACTGAAGAATGTTGAGCTAACCTAGGCAAATAACCCATTTTTTAAGCTACTATATAAAATTGGAAAAATTACAGAAATCCCGCCTTTTAGTTTACTTATTATCATTATCCCCTATAAGTTTTACAAATCTCCAAAATCCCTTATATTCGCGCATCAGATTAGTGTATCATGTATAAAATGTACATCAGATTAGTGTATCATGTATAAAATGTACATCAGATTAGTGTATCATGTATAAAATGTACATCAGATTAGTGTATCATATTCCTCATTTTCACGCATCAGATTAGTGTATCTCGCGCATCAGATTAATGTATCAGCGCTTATATTATTGTATCCGTTTGAGGGATTTCTATAATTATAAACTTTTAAGGGATATATTGTAATTTTGCCTTAAAAGTATGTGATTTCTGTAATTTGCCCTATAAAATTTGACCCTTTTTTTAAAAAAAAATAGTCAGTCCAAAAGTGATGGTACATAAATACTACAACATATTCAATGTAATCTCATAAAAGAAGTTAGGAAGAATAGAGTGTACACAAATCCTACTCCTACCTCATGAAAGTAACAGTTTAAGGAATGGGAATCGAACTCAAGAGCAATGGGAAGAGAAGAAAGATGTTTTATAAAGAATTACTGATGAAGATTTCTTAAGAAACTAGACACATCTTAAGTGCCTACTTCCACCTTGTCTGTTTTTTCATCGAGTTACTCGTGTTTCATCTCAAATTTCATCTCCAATATACTTATATCATCCATTAACACTGAAATCAATATAGAACTTAATAGTCTAGCTTAGTCAAACTGTTATGAATCAGCCCCAGCCCAATAGGGATACCAACAAGGATATCACACAAATAGATATTGGGCCGAGTAAAAGCAATCGGGCCAGGCCTTCACAAAGGATTATATGGGATCCAGGCCCATTTACACTTTGTTAAAAAGGACCAGAAGTTAGAAGAAGGGTTATGCAATTATTATGTGAAGCCTTGGCTTTCTGCTCCTCTCATCACCTTTCTATGGTCGTGTATCTCATCCCCTTTCTGGTTACTTCTTTCTCAGTTTATCTCGCCTTAGTTAGTGTATTGTTACTTTGTTGTGCGTATT
>NW_006239195.1:736312-776223 GCF_000226075.1 Solanum tuberosum | reverse complement strand
CCAGCCCAATAGGGATACCAACAAGGATATCACACAAATAGATATTGGGCCGAGTAAAAGCAATCGGGCCAGGCCTTCACAAAGGATTATATGGGATCCAGGCCCATTTACACTTTGTTAAAAAGGACCAGAAGTTAGAAGAAGGGTTATGCAATTATTATGTGAAGCCTTGGCTTTCTGCTCCTCTCATCACCTTTCTATGGTCGTGTATCTCATCCCCTTTCTGGTTACTTCTTTCTCAGTTTATCTCGCCTTAGTTAGTGTATTGTTACTTTGTTGTGCGTATTTTATATTGTAACTCGTATTGAGTGATTAATATATATAAAAGTGCTTTTGTTGGAATTGAGTTTGTTTCACAAACCACCTATGCAATATAAAATACAATCTAAAGTGGTAAAAATATGAATAAAATCGTATCGAGACATGCATAAATATGCTCAATATCAAACGCATACAAGGTAATTACAACCTTTTGTAGGAATGATATCATTAGTCTTCCTTACTCTCATGTGAATTATATGAATTTTTAAAAAAATAAAATTTCATCTTTTCATCATAATACTTAAATTGTCCTTTAAAGTTGAAAGGAAAAAGAATTTTGGAAGTAAGCCTAGATTCCAAAGTTAAGGAAGTCCCACATAGATGGTATCTTCCAAGAATTTAGATTCTAAAATCAATGATAGTATCTTCTCGAAATTGAGTACTCCTCCGTTTAAAAAAGAATGATCTTCTTTTCTTTTTAGTTTGTTTTAAAAAGAATGACCTTTTTTCTTTTTTTGGTAACATTTTAATTTCAGTTTTCCACGTGGCATGTTTAAGGCCACAATATTAAAGGCCAATTTTGTACATTTGGCATAACCTTAATTTAGAATCCCAAAATTCAAAAATGTTCTTTGTTTTCTTAAACTTTGTGTCAAGTCAAACTACATCATTATTTGTGAAATTGAGGGAGTATTAAATTATAATTCCCCTCTAGTCATTGTCAAAATGTACCACAACATAGAGTAGGACCCATAGCCAAATAATACAACATTAGGGTCAAATCTTGGTATCATATTTTTGGTCATTATCATTGATAAGCTTTGCCTCATTCTTTTTACATTTTGATTGTGATGTTTGGATCAGTTTTTCCACACTTTGATTTTAGTTAAATAATACTTATAAGTTGAGAATTTAGGTTAATTAATAATGATTAAGTGCTAAAAATTAATGTGCAAACATGTTTGATGAAGTGACTAAATTATACTAAGGTATGACACAAATTCTGACTCTCCTAATAAAAATTTTGGTTGGTGAAATACTCTCTGGAACCAACCTCACATATTCATTCTAGCTAGAGTTCATATTGTGATAATGTGATCTAAACGTTGATTAAACAATAAGAATCCGTGTAATTCTTGATTACATGTATCATTCTAATTAGAGGTCTGGAGTTCAACCTTTGATAGTGAGTAGTATTTGGTAGAGAGCTTAATTTACCTTTAAAATGAGACTTCATTTGTAAATTAATTAATTAAAAAATTTCAATACGAGTATCGAGAAAAAGAAAACCAAAAAGGAGTGTTTCTCTAGCTTCTCATAATTTTAGTGAATAAGAGCAAACGTACGTTTTGTGGGGGTAAAAGTGATACCCTACTAGCTAATATACTAACATAATGTCATCATATGATATAGCTAAATAAAATAATAAATAATTAAAGTAGAAAACTCAAGAATTATACACGTGCTACAACACTAATATTATGCAAACTAACAAAACCTGAATAAGGGCCGAATTTCCCTACCTATGTATAAACTCTTCTCCTCTATTTCTCACACTTTTCATGGTGAATTTCTACACATGAAATTTGAACTTCAAAATTTATGAAATTCGCATTTGCAGAACAAACAAAATTTCAAATTTTTGTTCAGAAATCTGAGAGATCACGAGTTTTTTTTTGTTTGTTCGAAAAAAAAATAATTATCCAGCTCGGAGTGCTCTGTATTTTGTGAATCTGAAAATTTGTGCAGAGTTCAGTGTTTGTTGATGTTCAGCTAAAAGTTCTTCTGCAAATTGCTGCTGTTGTGGATACGTACAGGTAATTGCTTCGAAAATCTACGAAGAAATTACTACAAAAATTGTTAATTTGGAGGGAATTTTTGTTTAGTAGATCGGAGTTTTGTGTTTATCTGCCATTTTACGATTCAAAATTATGGCTAGGAGTGCTCTGTTATTTTTTCCTTTTGATATTTGTGAATCTGCAAATTTCTCTGTTTATTACAGAAAAAACAGAGCTCAGTGTTTGTTGATTTGGACGTACAGGCCATTACTGTTATTGCTTCGATAATCGAAGAAGAAATTTATTGCAGAATTTGTAGTTGTAGAGAAAACTATTCACGTGAATGCATGCACACACAAAAATGATGTATATGTATATATCAATGCAGAGGCGGATCCAGAATTTTGAATTTATTCCGCCAAAACACGTAAATAGAACTCTAGTTCCGCGCTGTATGTGTGATATAAAACAGTCAATTCCAGTGATGTGTTATTGCTCTTAAATTTGGCTTTGTAAAAGCATTTAATTAATTTGAGATTCTGTCAACTCAATTAATTCTTTTCTGATGTTTTGTTTTTTTTACTCCTTTTTTTTTTTTTGAGGAATTTTATCTTTTTTCTTTTATATGAAGCTAAAATTATTGCCTGTAAATTAGTGGTTTTGATGTGAAAATGGATAGTGATGTGAGTGAATTGTTTTATGTATATACTAATGCTTCTTTTATTATGGTTAATCATACACAGCTGCAAATGTATATGTGGCTCATCCTAAACTTGATGAGTTCAGATTTAATATTTGTCGACATTTAAGTGATTTTTCACATATATAATTATGTTACATGTTGAAATTACTAGGTTCAGTTGAACCCATAGACAATAGGCTTCGTTCGTGTCTTTGTAGCTATATAGGTGAACATGTTGCCACTCAAGGGTATGGCCTAGTGGTCATGAATGAAAGTGAGTTGAGATTTGTTGGTGTAATATACCACAAATACAATAAAATACAGTTGAAATTAAAATGACAAAAAATGAATAAACAAATCTTTAGGCTGAGATATGGATATATTGCTCTCTTTAAGGAGATTCAAGCCCACTGCGACATAATCTACACCAATCCAACAATATCACTCTTGACTTGTCCCCTTCAGGATACAACATCCCAACAACATCGTACAACTCAAGCAACTCCGGATTAGTTGAAGAATCCAAAGCTCCACAAAAGAACACCTTCCTTCAACATATTATTACTCTCTTTTGTATAGTGAATATAGTTGAAGACTTAGAATATTTTCTTTGTCTCAACTCTCTTTTTCACTACTACACACTACAATATTATTTCATATTCTCATCTTTCTTCCACTCTTTCACATATCCGTTGTTTTTCTTATTGTTCCCAACACAAAGGAAGACCACAGTATTTATATGTGATGAATTCTTCCTTGCAATGAATATGAAGATAGTGGATAGTAAATTTGTCAAATGAATGGCTCAAATGTTACATAAGTTACAAGACATAAAAATAGAATAATGGGTGAAATGAAGAGTTGGTGGTTACGTAAGTTACTAATTAATAACCACTTTCTTCCACAATATAATTGTGATGTCCACCAATAGACATAACATGATACATAATGTGACATATAATATATTTTTATTAGGAATAATACATAAATATGCCCTTTAATTTGACCTCATTTCACATTTACGTCCTCCAACTTTGAGAGTTCACAAGTAGGCACTTAAACTTGTATCAAGTTGAATAAGTAGACACATGAGTCCTATGTGGCGTTTACATGTAGGACACCACATAGGATGCAAATTGCCACGTAGGATGCCACATAGGACGTGTGTATCTATTTATTCAATTTTATACAAGTCTAAGTGTCTACTTGTGCACACCCAAAGTTTGAGGGCATAAATGTGAAATGATGCAAAGTTAAAGGTTATATTTATGTATTATGCCTTTTTATTTTAAAAAAAATGTCACACCAACAAGATTCAAATCCCAGCCTAGAAAAAACACTTGACGATTCTTCTCATCTATCCTAGCTTTTGTGGACACAGTTACCTCATACCTGCCGCTAGTGGGAGGTGAACATGTTGTGTGTATGCTTAAATTTTGTACTTTGAGTGATTTAGAGACCAAGTCATTTGAACTACTCATGGTCTTTCAAAGTTCTTCTGTGTCTCGTGGGCTCTTTTGTAGTGCATGAAAATAATTGCATCACTGTGTGAAATCTACATCAATTGTTTGTGAACAGGTAGCTTATATGAAACTATGTTTGGTATAATTTCTCATTCAGTGTCCGGCACCCAAATACTCTTGTTGTATTCTCTATGGAAATTGATTTCTCATCACTAGAAATGTGTCATTGCTGTTTATCTCATTCCTTTTCTTTTTTGTGGCTGAATGCAGATAAAAAATGGTGTCTTTTGGGAAAAAGTTGAAGGGAAGACAAATCCAAGAATGGCAAGGGTATGTCAGGTGTCCTTAATTTAGCAGAAACTAGAGATTGCTTTAGATTTATGTGTTAAATTCGGCAGAAATTGATCTTGTTGATGCTCTTATTCTGCACTTCTAGATGAACTTTGTGAACTTTCTATGTTTCTTTTTACTAAAAACACAATTCCAGAAAATGCTATGCTGTGAATTACTCGATATATTTGCCGCATACATTCTGACCACAAACCTTATTGTTATGTGTGTTAATTAAAAAATGAAGAAATGGTAGTTGCAATGCAGAAAGACAAAGTTCGCTTCTTTGAGGATTAAGGAAATAGGTTCTCTTTTTTGTGTTAGTAAAGAGAGAAAAAACTACCTGAATACTTTAATGCAGTTGTGATTAATTATGTTGCTTGGACTCTTCAAAGATCCCACTGGGCGTTTGTCGAATCGTCCAAAAGCTATGCTATTTTTGGAGGATCCGACAAGAATACGACAACATCTTTGGAGGGTCCGAGCAACATAGGTGATTAATCAAAGAGGAGAAATTAGACATTACCAACTAATGAAAAGGAATCAAAAGAAAACATTTATTTTGAGTTTGCATTATTAAGTTGAATGGTGAAGATCAATTTTGTTGCAGATACTATATCAATTACAAATTGATGAAGAGGAAGCTTAAGCAATATGCTAACCAAAGCCAAGCCGTAGTACCAGATCGTCGATTTGTTCTTAAGGATTTCTCCAGAATGCTAGACCACCAGGTAAGGAGATGGAATTGATGCACTTGCATACTTTATCGTATAAAGGCCAAAGTAGGCCGAAACAGACAAATTCATTGTAAGTCTTCCGGCGTCTTCCTTATGTGTGATGTATGTGCCCTGTTCAAATAGACTATTCTTGTCATTTAGTAGCATTCGAATAGTTTATCTTGGAAATAAAATTCCTGAGGATTGGCCTCTTGATAGCTAATTACCAAGTAAGTTAGTAAGTGATTGAGGACTACCTCTGCCCAACTCTTACCGCAGGCTGGCTTCAACAGATGTCAGAGCCCTACATGCATAAATCAACTCGATCGTATTAGTTCTTTTGTTCTTCCTGTGACAATTTATCAACTTTGAAGTTTGTCAGCATTTATTGTGAAAGGTTTCTATGATGTTTTATTCTTAAAGAGTTATTTTGGAGGCTCTTCGATGAAGTGGAATTCATGCCTAATTCAACTTGAATCAGGATAAGAACTATGAGTATATGTTATGCATCAGTTGCGAGTATCCTCATCAGTATTTGGTCTATGAAAACTAATCAATTGTGGAACCTTCATTTTGCAGAAAGTTTTATGTTTCTGAGATCAAATTTTTAGGAAAAGGACAGGTTCTTGTTTCACTCGATGTCTTATTTGCCATATTTGTTGCTAGTAGTGACTGTTGCATAATTTGTTGCTTACTCTGTCAATGTTCTGATCGTGTTGTCAAAGGCTCATTAAAAGTGTGCTCAAGCCCTGTATATCATAAATGCTTAAGGAGGGCACGCTGCCTAGCTTAAGCTGCGCTTCACTATAGGCAAGTCACTTAGGCGTGCACCTCATTGCTCATGAGTTCTATCTTGGATAGAGCATTACTAAACAAATATAATCGGCATCTAAGTGTAGTAGTGGTTAAGGAAAATAATATAAATGAACTTAATACTTTTTTCTCGAATCACATATATATTTTTGTTTTTTCCCTTCATTGTGCCTTCTATAACTGAAGCCCACACTTTTATTGCGCTTTTCTCTTAAAGCCCCAATTGATCTGGAGTGAAATTTAGAGCTTTTCACCTTTGACAACTCTAGTTCTGATAGGTTTGGAGGGGTCAATAATAGTCCTTAGAAATTAATCTTGACTATCTCTATTTGCTCGTAGCATTTACACTTCCTGAATTGGATTGAAAGGATACTTCATATAGTAAAGAAGGCTTCAGCCACATCATGGAGATGTGATCATTTTCTTCTTATCTTTTGCAGATCGAAACAATAGTTCTCTTTTTGTTGGAACAACAAGGAGCTCTTGCGAGCAGAATATCTGAACTTAATGAACAGAAAGATTCTCTTCAAGAGGTGCCTGATATATCAAAAATAGACGAGTTGCGGGAAGTTTATCAAGCTGTGGGGCGTGATCTTCTAAAGCTTCTCTATTTCGTTGAAATAAATGCTATTGGATTGCGGAAGATACTTAAAAAGTTTGACAAACGTTTTGGCTATAAGTTCACTGATTATTATGTCAAAACCCGGGCTAACCATCCCTATTCCCAACTTCAGCAAGTATTCAAGCACGTGGTAATATGCTAAACTCAAATAGCCAGTCCACTATTCTTCTTCTACTATAATAATGCTACTGCTGCTAAGCCTTTGTGGATAGAATTATCTGGTTCTTGTGTTGGTGGGAGGTAGTAGGTACCCATGGAATTAGTTATGGTGCACGCAAGTTGCCCCAAACACCACGGTTATCAAAAAAAGAATGATGCAACTGCTGATAAGACAACTGCCACTATTACTTTTTTCCTTCTGAGATTTGTCTTTTAACTCGTTACTGCAAATGCATGAGATTCAGATTTATTTGCACTAGTATGCCCTAACACAACTTGTGGGATCATACTGGGTATGTTGTTGTAGTATGCCCTAACACAAGCCATCCCTGAATGATGATTGCAGGGATTAGGGGCAGTTGTTGGAGCAATATCTCGTAATCTTGCAGATCTTCAAGACCGTCAGGGAAGCTACTTGTCAATTTATGACCAGCCAGCTCTTCCCCTCCAGGTTTAGTTTACTTGTAGTAATCAGCTTCAGATCAATGTGCAGGTTTTATAAATATCACTCTGGTTGTTCCATTTTATGTGACACAGTTACTATTTGGAGTGTCAAAAGTTTTTCCGTGACCACTACTTTTCATATTGTGACTTATAGTACTTTTTATGTAGTTCCTAAATATGTAAATTTTATTTAAAAAAACTTGAAGATGTTTTGTCCGAGTTCACACAGAAAATTAGATAGTTTGACCGTCATACTTTGAATAGTGTCACATAAAGTGGGATGAAGAGTATAGTTTTTTCCTGTCAAACTCCATTCATATATTCTAGACATGCTCTGCTATTTTTTTCTAATATGGTACAGAGCCTTTTTGCAGGATCCTGTGGTTGACTCGATGCAAGCAGCTGTCGATAGATTAAGTCATTCGACAAACTTTCTTAACTTTTTGGCCCAACATGCACTTATTATGCAAGAGGAGTTACCCGCTCCTGTCGAGGAAGGAGTTGATGATCAGAGATACCATTTTATGTCGCTCCTGTTGAACTTGGCAAATACTTTCCTTTACATGGTCAATACATACATTATTGTACCAACAGCAGATGATTATTCTATGAGCCTTGGTGCGGCTGCAACGGTTTGTGGGATTGTGATTGGAGCCATGGCTGTCGCACAGATCTTCTCGTCCGTGTATTTCAGTGCTTGGTCGAACAGGTCTTATTTCAGACCTCTGATATTCAGCAGTATAGTTCTTTTTATCGGGAATGTCATGTATGCATTGGCTTATGATCTCAATTCAATACCAGTTCTGCTTATCGGTCGTCTATTTTGCGGGTAAACCTCTCTCCTCCACTCTTTCCAGTTATGTGCATCTATACATGTGGTTTTCTGTTATTGAATATTTAAGATATTTCTTTTTGGTACTTCGGACGATGAATGGTAGTGGTTGGAGGATGATTTATAAAATCATTTGGTGATTTCACTTTCTTTCGTGTTTTTGAAGCATATCTAGTTTCATTTTTGCTGATTTGGGAGGTTAACACCGACTTTAAAAAAGTAATTGCAAATGATGTCGAGTTAGTTGATGAAACTAGTCATGGAGTTAATGAGAAGTTGGAAGAGTTTCAAATCGTGAGCTAGATAGCCTTCGGGGATTTCTCGGTTATATTAAAAATGGAATATGTTCACCTCAAGTATAGTCCCCATTAGAAAAATGAATGAAAGTGAAGTGAGATAAGATTATGGTATCTAAATTTTGGTTCACATGCCTAAGCTCAATCTTTTAGGAAAATGCATGATATAGTTGAATTTAGGTAACAAAAGAATATACTTAATAGAATGCTGATTAGTTGGAATTATGCCTTAATTGTGGTTGTTAAACTTACATTTACTGAGAAGTAATCAATTGATTTATCGAATTTGCACTTAATCATAAGACTTGCAAGTTGACAAGATGGTGGCTTGCCCTTCTCTCTCATGTTGAATTGCAGTTTTGGTTCCGCCAGAGCAGTGAACCGTCGCTACATCAGTGACTGTGTACCACTTAAATACCGGATGCAGGCTTCAGCGGGTTTCGTTAGTGCTAGCGCTCTTGGAATGGCATGTGGACCTGCAGTTGCCGGCTTACTGCAGACGAATTTTAAGATTTACAAGATAACCGTCAATAAAGAAACTTTGCCTGGTTGGCTTATGGCTATTGCATGGCTCATTTATTTGGTATGGCTGTGGTTCTCTTTTAAAGAACCTGTGCGTGATACTGAAATAAAAAATGTTCCTCAAGAGTCTAAGGCCGGTATGTCCTAGTATTACATATATTATTGCCTCTATGCTCTCCTTTCCTCTTATTCTCTGTAATATTTAACTAAGAATGCAAAATAACAATTCACTTGAGCTATATATCGTAATTGTGCCATAGAATATGTGCAAAAGCTGACGTAATACTTATCAAAAAGGATCTGATAATAAATCTATCTTTTTTTTCACTAGAACCTGATTCCCTTGAAAAAGGCATTGTGGAACCATTGCTGTTAAAATCACCGGAGAATCAACAAGATGAGGATGAACAAGAAGGTGACGAGAGTGAAGAAGCTCCCGAGGACTCTCATAAACCTGCTAATTCTATAGTAGCAGCATACAGATTGCTCACTCCTTCTGTGAAAGTATGTTCAAACTATGAGCTCCTTGCTTCTTTTTCGATCCAATAAGCAGCAAGTGATTGATCAATAGATTTCTCAAAATAAATGAAACATAAATCATGGATTAACTTAGCCCTCTCGGGGACTTTGTTAAAGAGGAACCTCATGTAAATTCCTTTTGTATGAAAGAGTAGTAATCCACTGAAATCACATGGTCTTATTCTTCACTGGGAAATTGATTCTTTGGAGTTCAACTACTAGCAGGGACAGGAGCTAGAGTGTATGAAGCGGGTTTGGCAAAAAACCAGTAATTTTGGTTCAGCCTCTGTATTTATCTGTACAAATTATTACCAGTAATTCAAATTGATGACTAAAATCCCGAACCCATGTGTTTCAAATTCTGGCGGACTACAAGTATGTGATGCATGTTCCCCTAATGTTTCATACTCTTTTGACTTTTCCAGGTTCAATTGTTAATCTATTTTATGCTGAAATATGCTATGGAGATTTTACTTTCAGAATCCAGTGTCATCACGACATATTACTTTAGCTGGTCAACAGGCCATGTGGCAGTTTTTCTTGCGTGTCTTGGCCTCACGGTTCTTCCAGTAAATCTTGTTGTTGGGAGCTATATAACTAACATGTTCGAGGACAGGTAACTTCTTTCGCGTACACATATGTTAATGGATGGTTACTTTCTGGTCAATAGTCAATACTATTTGCTTTTTAAAAGGATTCTTCCGTAGAAAATATTTTATTTTGAGCTAAATATTTGCACAATTTTTAGATTGGTTCAATTTTGAACGGGCCAAAATGGGTTCAGTGTGTGCGGTTCATGATTGTCTGGCCTAACTTTGCCACCTCTACATGTAATCGATATAGTTTATGGCTTGGCGTATAAAATAAAGAATGTTTTGGCAGCTTTTTCGCATAGAGTTCACGTCTCACCTTGTACTGATGCATCTAATAAGACAGAAGGTGGACACAATATGTTAGAAGACTGAAAATTCACCATAGGTTTATCATATATAAATCTTCATCATCAGAAATTGAATGCCGAGTTTCTTTTGTTTGCAGGCAAATTCTATTGGCATCTGAAATTATGGTTTGTGTTGGTATACTGATGAGCTTTAATGTTATAATCCCGTATTCTGTGCCACAGTATGTCTGCTCGGGGCTCTTATTATTTGTATCTGCTGAAGTGTTAGAAGGTATGATCCCCTCTTTTCGTTGTCTTTCTTAAGAAACACTCATCTTTAATTGTCAATTGATCTATCAATATGGAAAACCAAAAATCGTGTAGTTTAATAAAGTTGTGCTCAAACTCAGAATAACTCGAAAAAAAAGGCATATATTGGCTTCTAGTGTGTGATAGTTTCAATAAAGTTTGCTTATAGTTCAACAAAAAGAGTTGCTTCATGATCTAAAGGGAGTCATCGATTTTAGAAATTAGGTTAATTGTAGCACGTTGATATAAGTGAATTCATTTCTATATACTATTATGTGTCTAAGTGGTGTTCGTAGTTAACACTTCTTTGACATATAACAAAACTTGACGAATTCTCAATGATAATACTATGTTATTGTTAGTTTTTATATCATGTACGTTCTAAAAAAGTTACTTTGGTTTTGGCTCACTTCAGGTGTAAATTTGTCACTCCTCTCGCGAGTCATGTCATCTAGGCTTTCTCGTGGAACCTACAATGGTGGTCTCTTGTCTACAGAAGCCGGAACCATTGCTCGGGTGATTGCAGATGCAACTATAACTCTCGCTGGGTACTTGGGGGAGAGTATGCTCTTGAATATTACTCTTCTCCCTTCGCTCTTCATATGCATTGTGTCCATTCTCGCCACCTTTTGGACCTACAATTCTCTCTATTGATTTAGTCTCATGTATTTAGATGAATCCTCAGCACCCAAAAATCATTTCTGCTTTCAATTATTTTATCAATTTATTTGTTTCTTGTACTTTTACTTCCATTCATCTGTATTATTGCTATAAATTGAAAGTGACACTAGTGGATCATTAGCACAGATGATACTAAATTGATCCATGTAATGTTTGTTACGTTCGTCTAGTTGTTATTATTAAGCAGTTAAAGAAAAGAGTTACTTGAGTCCATGGATTATTATGCCCCCGTATTGTATCCCATCATTTCTTTCTCTGTGATTTATCAATGGATTTTCTTTTTGTATTTTTAGTTACATTCATTTGTATTATTATTGCTATAAATTGGAAGTGTCCCCAATGGATCATGAACTTAAATAATACTAAATTAATCCTTGAAGTGTGATATGATAATCATACAAGGGGAAAGATAGAGTATAATGTAGTGTTGTGATTATGAGTATTAAAGTTTATAATAATATCTATATTTCTCCCCCATTTTGATAGAAAATATAATTTTTTTCTTAAAATTTTAGAATGTGTGTCATTGAATTTTATTTGTTATTCTATAAAATATTTTAGTATATCAAAACACATAAGTGAAAACTATTTTTAATTAGATCATGATTTTTATACCTTTTAAATAATAGTATTCGAAATCTTACTGGGAGTATGAGAGGAGTAAAGTGTATGTAGATCTTATTTATATATCATGAAGATAAAAATGTTGTTTCGAAAGATGTAATCTTATTAAAAAGAAAAACGAATGTAACTATGTGAGGAAAATCTTCAATATAGGTTGCTGAACTAAAAATGTCTGCGTGGTGTCTAGTACTCTATTATTGACTCTAAAAAGATACTCCTATATCAAACACTTTAAGTACCAGTTACCAAACATGGAGGTAACGGGATAGACTCAGAATTTAAAATTTATATATTTTTGTACTAAATTTAAGTTTATATATAATAATAATTGAATTCATAACAGAAATATTTATCAATATTTAGTGAATCAATTAATATATATATATATAAAAAAATAATTAAATATTATTAAATCCAGATAAACAATAAATGATAATCTAGATATGTCCTCGGTAACCATGGACTCTTAGCAGTGAAGCCTATAACAAGGAGTGGATCAATTTTCTTATCAATAATATATATATATTTCCTTTATTTCAGTTTATATGACTTTATTGAATATTAACATGTTTTCATATTTAAAAATACTTAAAAGTCATCAAGTACCAGTTCCATAATAATACTAATGTAAAAGAATTGATTCTTTACTTGTTGAAAATTCGTAAATCGAATTCACTTTCTTAACGCATATTTCACTCACTCACTTGAATGAAACTCGATCATTAATCTTTTTATTTGTAGGATCATTCGTTGTACACTCCCTCACTATTATCCGCGAAGAAAATTAAAATCAAATACATATATTTGTTATTATGTGTACTATTGAAAAAGCTTCAAATTAACTAGTAGGCAAAAGAATAGAATCAGCTAATAGACACAAATAAATATAATATACAATAAATACTTCTTACTTTACTCTTAACTAAAACATATTGAAAATCACATGTTTTTTTAAAAAAAGTAATTAATTCTATATCAAAGAAGTTGTACAAAAATAAACATCAAAATAATAAGTGGTTGTAATAACACTAAAGTCAAGTTTGGCTGTCAACACTATACTAATAGTTTGTGATATAATATTCAATTGATCAGAAAGAATTTACGAAGTCAAATTTAACCAATAAGTTTGGTAATAAAAAGAGATAAAGCTTCAAATTGGTGGTTTACAACTTTGAACATTTTAATCAATTAGGCTTGCTACATGTTCTATATATTTTCAATTATATATATATAATTTTATAATAAGAGTGATTATGTGCTACTTCCTAGTTCCACAAATGCTATTAAGAGAGGGGAAAAGGAAATGCATTGAAGATCAATAGAGAAGGCATAAAACGTATACATCAAATGCGATTTACGAACAAATTTTAAAATTTTAAAAATATATTGTTGAACATAAAATATTATGTCAAGTATCTCAATATATAATGTTATAAAATATTATATCTTGATAAATTCGTACTTTTTTGCTAGGTTACATATAAATTTATACTTATAAGTGGGGAGGAGGAAGATGCAATAACTTATTCATCTTAAACTTTTATAAATTATATCTAATAGTTACTAATTGTATTTATTATTTTTTTTTTTGGTAAATTTTAGTTTTGACCCTTATAGTATTTAATTAAGTATATTTAACTTTTAATTAATTTAAGTTGTATTTTTTACTCCTTAATATAAAAATGTGTGTTATTTGGAGTATTTTATAACTATATTTACTCAAATATAAAGTAACAATAAAAATCTAACATAACACATCAACATTTGTAAATTTGGATTTTGATCCTTGTAATATTTAATTAAGTATATGTTGTCTTCAATTAATTAAAATGTGTATTATGATTCCTTTATTATTCAAGAAACATGTGGTAGTTAGATTATTTTTAAAATTATACTACTTTCAAATGTGAATTAACAATAAAAAGTTAACATGCACATCTCTAGTTAAACAATTTACGCTTAGTGATTCATTAAATTTGAGTAGATTTATAGAAATTAAAAGTGAATATATCAATTAACTAAAGATTAAATATGTTTAATCATAAATTATAAGACTAAATTGAAATTAGATTCCATGAGACATAGTCCAATCTTATTCACAAAAAATGAAGTTGGAGTCAAGTTTGGCTGTCATATTATTATTATTAGTATAATAGAAGTGGGGTCTTTTTTTATTATTATTATCAAATTATTAAATATTATATATTGAAAGTGGATTTGTCCCTAATGACAAAAAAACAGATAATAGATCTGGTATTTTTCCATGTACCTTTAGAAAAAAAATTCTCTTTTTTATTTTATTATTCAAGTTTAAGATCAAATAACTACCAACATTACCACAATAACAATAGTAATGTTTGTAGTGTAGTCTTGTATATATAAAAAAAATAAAAAGAATAGACTATAGATAAATTTTATTCTTATTTTTATGAAATAAACATTCGATTCAATCCACCTCTAAATTTATGTAATATGTGAATTTGGCATGAAAAAAAAAACTAAATTAATGTAGAAATAGGTGATTATTAGATCAAAATTGAAACAATGACTTTGACTTGTGTTAAAGGAGCTTTTAGCGTTAACCAACATTTATGTAGCGATAAGAACCCATAGCTCTCAAAGATAGGATTGGGCATAAAATATCGAAAATCGAATCAAAATTTTCGATAATTTGGTATTCAACAATTAGATATTTGGTATTTGATATGGTATTCGGGAATAATATGTTAGAATTATGATATTCGGGTTTAGGTTTGGTATGAGACATAAGTACTATTTGGTATTCGGTATTTCCCAAATACTGAATTATTTATTTAATGAAGGTCATATATTAACATGGATTACTCATTAGTATAAGTCCAAAGAGAAAGTTAAAGAATAAACATAACACTTCAAACACATATGTTTTTTAGTTGTATTGATTTGCTTTTCTTGGTGACTTCTTACTTGTTGATATTCTATTATATTGTGCCTCCATATAAATAAAAATAGAAATAATTGGAGAAAGAGTATTAACTTTGTAATACAATTGTCTACAACTTCAATACGATACTACCGAATACCATATCGAAGTTTAATTTATCGATTATTGAATTACCAAACCGTATTTAAAAATATGATATTTGATATCTACTTTTCACTACTAATTACCAAATTATTGAATCCCAAACCGAATACCAAACACCCACCCCTAATCGCCATTTATTTTTTTTCAAATCATATATTTATCATAATTAAGTTATAAATTAAAAAGGAAAATGTGCATTTTTGTTTTTGGTAAATAATAAGAGCTTCTATAATTAAGAATACATAAAAAATTATATATATATATATATATATATATATATATATATATATATATATATATTGTTTCTTATCCTGAACTACTTATTTTATTTTATTACTCCTTTCGTCTCAACTTGTATGATACTTTTTGAATTTCGAGATTCAAACAAATTTATCTTTAACTGTAAATTTTTTAATTATTAATTATTGTGGCTTATAATACTTTTTACAAATATATAAATTTTATTTTAAAATAATTGAAGATTCTACATGTAAATTTTCAATCAAATTTAAATTATTTGACTCAAAAAATAAAATGTGTCACATAAATTAGAGGGAAATACCTTTTGGATAAATATACTTTTCCTCCACGATCACATGTATACATGTCTGCCGAACTATGTATATATTTATTTTCTTCATAAGTCTGCGGAATATCAAAATGGAAAATTTCTTAGCAGTCTCCACTCTCCGGTTAGTATAAATATGTGAAAGCCTTATAAGCACAAATCATCACTCGCCTTTCTCTCTCTTCTGCAAAACAAAAAAGTGTGTGTTCGCCGGCGCTCAATTCGAGGAGATTTAGAGTGAGAGAAAACGGTGTGTTCACCGGCGGTTATTCCGATCTGCTCAGTTTAACATCGACTCGGAGAAGAAAGAGTACGTGTGTGTGTGTGTGTTCGCCGGCGGTTATTTCGATTTGTTCAGTTTAATACTGTTTGATAATAGTCGAAGAGAAGAAATCGGAAATCAGAAAATGGCAGCTCAGCCGAAGAATGTCGGAATTCTCGCCGTCGAGATTTACTTTCCTCCTACTTGCCTACAGCAGGTACTTTCTCTTTCTCACACATACACATACACTTGTGAAACTAACGGCCTGTTTGGTTAAGTTTTTAAGAGATCGGAAATGCTTATTTGAGCTGTTTAGTGTTTAGTCAAATTTTTGGAGAAAATACTAACTGAAAGTTGTTTTTGAAGCTTAAAAAATAAAATAAAATAAATTCCGATAGTACTTTTTGAAAAAAAATAAAATTAGAAACAGTTTTGAAAAGTTTAGAATTGTTTTTCAAATGGACACAAATTATTTTTCACTTAAAAAATAGTACAAGCTTATTTTTGAAATTTAGCCAAACAGGCTATTTATAGATATGTGTGTTAATTACTTGAATGCTTAGCATACTATATTAAGTGCTTTAAGTTGGTTGAGAATTTGGGAAATTTTAATTTTTGTCACTTTCTTATACGGAATTTTCTTTTCTTTATTGTCTTTTTTTTTAAAACAAATTAGAATATCTTTTTTTCATTTGTTTTATTTCTGGTAAAATATTCCTTAAATGCTTTTTTTTAATCTCTTTTTTTTGTTCAAAATCCCTTAATTGTTTCATATAGAGATTCATAGAAAGCTCCGCCTAATAGTGCATATATGAGCATAAACTTTATTCCCTCCGAGTCAATTTATGTTGTACAGTTTTGACTTAACACAAAGTTTAAAAAAAATGAAAGACTTTTGGAATTTGTGGGATAAAACAAATTTTAGATATATGTGTGACTATGATAATAATTTAAAGTAAAGTTATTTCTAATTATGAAAAAATGATTTTTTTTGGGACAGACTAAAAAGAAAAGATGTCATGTTAATTGAGACAATTAAATTATTATATTTTTACTCTGTTAATTGAGACAAGTTTAAGGCAATTAAATTCTGATCACTTGCAAAAAAAGAAAAAGAAAAAAATTCATTTTGTTTTGCATTATATAGGAAGCATTGGAGGCTCATGATGGAGCAAGCAAAGGGAAATACACAATTGGTCTTGGACAAGATTGTATGGGCTTTTGCACCGAGGTGGAAGATGTTATATCAATGAGGTATGTCTCCCTCGTCGGAAAATTACATTGCATAAATTGGTCATATTTTTCTTTTTATGTAGATAAACACTAATCCGCGTGTTTAGTTCTTTATATTCTGAAGTATGTAGTTTGAAGGTGTTAGTAGTTTCTTCTGCTAGATGAACAACATGATAAATTTATCATTGTAATTTTTGTCACTGTACTGTTTTCTAATTAAATTGTTCATGCTCAGTTTGACAGCAGTTACTTCCCTTTTGGAGAAGTATGCTATTGATCCAAAGCAAATTGGTCGTCTAGAGGTTGGAAGTGAAACCGTAATTGATAAGAGCAAATCCATCAAGACATTCCTGATGCAAATATTTGAGGTACACAGTTCTAGCAATGCTTGTTTAGTAAATCGTCTATCATGGCACGTTCAATGAATCGAATATGTGTTTTATGACTTGTATCCTAGACTTCTGGCATATAAGCAAACCGATTGATCGACCAAAATGAAAACTAGATAGTTAGAGATGTATTCACTACACACTAGCTCAAGATGATGAATATATCTTGCAGTCAAGTATTAGGACAGAGATTTCAAATGTTGGATCTGCTTAATTCTGCCTGAAATATGTTGTAATGTTAACTTTTTGGCCCTGAATGCACTTGCTCATCCTGTTTGTTGAAAAAAGTGAGTTTATTGTTTGTTGTACATCATCCTTAAACATTGATTGTTGCATCTGTTTTGTCTTACGATAATATGAAATGAACTTAAATGAAGAAGTGGGGATTCATATACCCGCTCAACTTGTTTGAGGCTTGACACGTAGTTATTATTGTTGTTGTATGTGATTTATTTTTGTCTCACTTGACATTCCACTTCACAAGCAGAGCTTTACATTATGACTAACAGGAATTTTGTTCAATGAAAACTTATCCTGCTTCCTTACTGTGTCAAACAAGCAGACATGTGGAAATACTGACATTGAAGGAGTCGACTCAACTAATGCATGCTATGGGGGAACTGCCGCATTGTTCAACTGTGTGAATTGGGTCGAGAGCTCTTCATGGGATGGTCGCTATGGACTCGTTGTATGCACTGATAGTGCGGTAAGCTCATCACATTCATAGAATTTCTACAGCATGTGTGTTGTCTTTCAAAATATTGAGTTTGCATTGCTCATTTGGTACATATTTGTGATGAATTTGAGCATCTGCATGATAAACATTCACTAATTTCAGGAGCTTATTTTGACAGGTCTATGCTGAGGGAGCTGCTCGGCCTACTGGAGGTGCTGCAGCAATTGCTATGCTAGTCGGGCCAGATGCTCCTATTGTGTTCGAAAGCAAGATTAGGGCTAGCCATATGGCCCATGTCTATGATTTTTACAAGCCCATCCTCGACAGTGAATATCCAGTAATTCACTTAAGCCCATGCAATCGTTAATCATCCGTTTTTACACAGGAGTGCTTTGATATGTTGGTTACTGGACAAAATTTAAAAGAAATATATAGGAAATTGTTTATTGGTATATGAATTTCCATATGTGCTCTATATGATGGTTAATTGGTAATTAATTGTTGGTTTGCAGGTGGTTGATGGCAAGCTTTCACAAACTTGTTATCTTATGGCACTTGATTCTTGCTACAAGAGCTTATGTAACAAGTAAGCTGCCGGTTGAGCACACATTCTAGTATTCCAAACGAACCTCTCTATTATAGTCTTTAATAATCTCTTTGTTCACATTCTAGATACGAAAAATTGGACGGCAAGCAGTTTTCGATTGATGATGCAGCCTATTTTGTTTTCCATTCACCATACAACAAGGTACTTTATGGATCCAATACAGAATTTTGATCTTTTTTCTTTGTGATGATAAGGATTACCTGAACGTTTGTTTTATTTAATCCTGCAGCTTGTACAGAAGAGCACTGCTCGGTTGATGTTCAATGACTTTACAAGGAACGCTAGGTGGGTTGCACATATTCCGTACTAAAGGAATTGCTTTTTATTTTGTAAACGGAATTCAGTTGACTGATCTTATTCGATTTTGCATTTGCAGTTCCATTGATGAGTCTACTAAAGAAAAGCTGGCACCATTTTCATCCCTAACTGGTGATGAGAGTTATCAAAGCCGTGATCTTGAGAAGGTCCATACATAAGCTTTCATATTCGTTGATTTCGTAGAAATATTGTCTTCTTTTTTTTCATTTTCAAATGGCTTCGTTTTGATCTTCCAGTATATGTTTAGAACGCTGAAAATGAAGCTTTCAGTAGGAAGAATTGCCTTAACAATTATATATGTTGAGATTGGAACTAACTAACTATTGCATATACAGACATCCTGGCAAGTGGCAAAACCATTTTATGACAAGAAGGTAAAACCGACCACATTAGTACCAAAACAAGTTGGCAACATGTACACCGCGTCTCTCTATGCTGCTTTTGCATCCCTCCTTCACAACAAGCACAGCTCATTGGTAACTACGAGCTACTTATTTTCCTTTTGGCCTGTTTTCTTGCTATAATCTATCGTGTTTCTTATAATTTCAAATGATTTTGTCAACTCAGGCTGGACAGCGAGTAGTCTTGTTCTCTTACGGGAGTGGGTTGACTGCAACAATGTTCTCATTAAAACTTCACGAAGGTCAACATCCTTTTAACTTGTCAAACATTGCAGTTGTGATGAACGTTGAAGAGAAATTGAAGTCGAGGCATGAGGTATGATAAAATCGTCTTTATAATTTACTCATGGATGTTGAACTCGTTGCCAACACTGTGACGGTTGAGTTCCTTAACTATCTTTGACAAACAATCTTTTGTGCAGTTCACTCCTGAAAATTTCATCGAAACGATGAAAATAATGGAGCACAGGTATGGGGGTAAGGACTTTGTGACGAGCAAAGATTGCAGCCTTCTAGCTCCAGGTACTTACTACCTCACAGAAGTCGATTCGAAGTACAGAAGATTCTATGCCAAGAAATGTACTGAGAATGGACTTGCCAATGGTCATTGAAGATAAGTCCTAGTATGATGTAACTTCCATGAAATTGGCTTGTACTCTTTTAATTATTGTCAGCACATAGAAGAATAATAATTACTTCATAATAACATATAGTACTAGTTTGTTTCTACTTTCCAACAAATTCAATATTGTTTCTTGTATTCTCATCTGTTTGAGAGATGATTTAAAAAATCATCAATGTAATGTAGTCTTATATATGAATTGAGAAAAACTATATTTTGAGATCGGCTATATGAATCCATTGGATCATTTGTTCTTACTTAGTATCAACTATTACAAGATCAAATCGCAAAATAAAACTCGAGAAATAATATTGAAAAAATCAAGAATAAATGCTTGAGAAGTCCAAAAAAACATAGGACTACATGATCATTAGTTGAAGTTGACATTGGCTTGATAAGTCATTCCTACTTGCCAACTAGAAGGTGCAACATTAGTAGCTATAATTGTTTCTTTAGATGTGTAAGAAGTGATCTTAAAAGAAAGTGTTTGGCCACTTAGAGTTGCAAATGCTTGATATGAAGCTCCCCAATTATGGCTCATAGCTAACCAACTTGTTTTAGTTCCCTTCACCCACATACTTGCAATATCTCCACTTCCACCAACATTCATCACATATACCAATAACCAATACCCATTTCCTTGGAGACTAAACTTGATTCCACCTTTTTTAACACAGGGTACCCTACAACCATGAGAGCAATGGTACATGTTAGAGGTAGTAAATGTCGGATGGAATAATCGAGGTGCACACAACTGATTCTACCACTATTATATAATTATCAATTTGTTTTATTTAAACGCATATTAAGCACAAGTGTATTTGTGTTTGTCCAAAGGGTGTCTATTGAAATTCTTTTCTCGGAAAATTACACCATCTCTGATGTTATATTTCATTATAGGTATACATATTTTTTTTAAAAATTTCTTGCTACACTTATATTTATAGTTTGAGTTGATGGCAACAAATTAAATTTAACTCAAAAAAACTCGCCTTAAAAGTTTGTTTTTGCAGCATCTAAGGTAAGTAACACATCAAGCCCTAGGAATGGAAGAAAATCCTAATATGCAGTACTTCCTCTTTTAATGAGTCTTACACGAAGCCCGAAATAGTTAGGACCCAAAACAAATATCAAGAATCATGTGATAAAACAAAGATTAATATGTTGATTTTTTTTAGTTTTCCATCCAATTACTTTAGTGCCCGATTAATCAGATTCTCACTGAAAAGTCCTATTATAAGGGGGTAAAACTTTCTCTCTACTAAAGGCGACTTCATTTCTAGGGATCGAAAGCGAGACCTTTGGTTGGAGGAGTACTTACAACTCCACCACAACCTTTGATAGTCGCTAAAATATTAAAGACATAATACATAAGTAGACACTCAAACTTGACCTCAGTTGTCAAGTAAGCACTCAAACTTTGAAAACATACATCTAAACACCTCAACTTGGTCCCAACTGACAACTAAACACTCTAACTCATTCCCACTATGTATCATGGACACCCGACACGGTGACACATAAATTTTGGAGGTGTCTAAATTATATCATTTTGTAAGTTGGAATGTTCAACTGAGAGAGTGGAGACGAGTTGAGATATGCATACTCAAAATTAGAGTGCTTACTTACCTGCTAAAACCAAGACTGAGTGTCTGTTTATGTATTATGCCAATATTAAATGTTCAACCACAAAATGAATCATTTACCTGCGATAAGAAACAGGGACAATTCCAGCCTTCCATTGAGCAATTTTCATGAAAGCAGGTTTGGCCATATCAAAATGTGTTCTAGGTGGATTACACCAACCACCATTGTTACTGTCTTGTGCAGGATTTGGTGGACAGAGATTTGTTGCTGTCACTGTTACAATTGTTGAGTAGCAAGAGTCTGACTGCACACATTTTATTTGGAAACATTGTCCACATGCAAATCCCTTGTTGTATAATACTGAGCTCAATGCTGCTGTATCTGTTCCATAACCTGATGTGACCAAATTTCCAAATCCACAAGCTCCCCCTACAAAAAGATTTCACATTATTAATTAGTGTGTTTTTATCTGTTGTAGCAGGTAATCTATCTTATTTCGCAAGTTAACAAGAAAATATTTCACTATTAGAGCGTTTTAATCTTTTATAGTTCTTTGAGCTGAGGATCTATCGAAAACAGACCTTTTATTTTCTCAAGGTAGGGGCAACATCTGCATACACTCTACCCTGATCCCAAGATCTCACTTGCAGGATTAATTACACTGAGTTTTGTTGTTGTTGTTGTAGGTAATATGTCTTATTTTGCAGGTTAATGCTATGTTGCTTGGACTCTTTAAAAATGTAGTCTGACACGTAGTGATTCCTTCAAAAATAATGTATTTTTAGAGGATACAATATTGATGTGACATCCTTCTTAGAGATTCTAGAGTGACATAGGGTTACTATCGCATTTCTTGTAAAAGATTGTGTTGGTGCTAATGAAATGCGCGATCTTTTAGATTTGTCTAGTAGGTCTAATAAGTTGAAGTAAGAGTTTAAATTCTACGTACTGACCAATAGAAAAAGAATATTTACGCAATGAAAATGTCCTTAAAGAATCCGTGTTTTCTAGTAGTATAACATGCTATCACAAATTAAAATTTATTGATAGTGTGTAAAAATACTTTTGTACTTACCCATATATATAACTTAAATCATTAGAATAAATATTGAGGATGTCTACAATTGGTATGGTAGTATAATGAAATGCTTTTATACAAACATATTCCACCATAATAATATCACTCATTGCTAAAATAAGGCAATACTTCTACGTGAATTTTCGCTATTTATATATGTAAAACGTCATAATAATGAATATAAATCAAAATAGTTTATCGATCAAGTAAACGCACCCATGGTAGCTGAAGCACTCTCATCGCCATAGAACGTAGCATGAGAGGGTTGCCAAGCTGTTGCTTGAAAGCCCCTAGGGGTGTCACCATAGCCCGCGCCATTTGCTCGATCGATGATTGCTAATGTTGCAACCACCAAGAACATTGTCAAACTCCATCTATGGTGAAAAGAGGCCATGAAAAATTAGCTTACAATCAAGCAAATTGTAATGGCTTATTTGATTTTTGTAAAGATATAAGACCTTAATATATAGTTTTTTTTTGTGTGTATAAATTATGTTACAAAAATGTAACACTTCGTGCCAACACGAACAATGTAACCTTTATAAGTCAACTTTGGCATTTGAAAATTAATTATGTTTCATAGAAACGTGCTGGCAGGTTATAAACTTACATGTTGTACATTACTATTGTTATTCAGTGCCATTTTCTTGATTTATTGTTTTCTACAAATAATGGAGAACTCATTTTTGAACAAATAGACACATTCTACGTGACATTTTCGTTTCCTTTGTGGCATCCTACTTAAATTATGACGTGTGTGTCTACTTGTTCAATTTTAAACAAGTTTAAGTGTCTACTTGTACAACCCAAAGCTGGAGGGCGTAATGTTAGCTGAAGCCAAGTTAAAGGGCATATTTATGTAATATGCCTATCACAGCGGTGGGCAGTGGAGTTTTTATGCCCAACTATTAGTGGGTGACATGGATAGGTCATTTCATTCTCGATAGTTTAATGACATGTTTAAGCCTTTTCATATGATAAAATAACATCAGAAGAAAAGCTCATTAAAAACTGTTTTTTTTTTTATTGATAAACTTATAGTCACACACAATACATTACATAACATATTCACACAATACAAGTTGCAAATCATTCACAAATTCAATACTGAACTTGTTTTTCATTTTCACAAACTGCATCATATGGTCTCTCTTCCATGCGCAGCTTGTGTTAAAAGAGCAAATCTCTTGTGCAGATATCTCCATATATAAAATCATCCTGCAGTTTGCAAGAATTCAGTAAACGGAACGGGTTTTCTATACGAAGGAAGCACATATATTAAGGGCGATTGGCTCAAATCATGTATTTGTGTTATGAAATTCACGTAATATGTATAAATGATATATTCAGAGAACCCAATAAACAAAAGGGGTTGTGGTCCGGAACTTATAAGTTAAAGTCCTGGATCCCCCTCCCCCTCTGATATATTATACTTATCCATACAAGCGATAATATATTATCTCTCAGACTCTCCAAAACTGTTGAAGCACCTATATAGGATCCTCCAAAAATGCAATGCTTTTGGAGGATTTCGACACACACTTGGTGGTACTTTTAAACAATCTGAGCAGCATAGGTTATAATAGATAAAAAGGCTAGGTATATACCTCGAATCATGCACTACTTCCTTCAGGCAATGTAATCAAACGCGTATCTGAATCATAGACCAAGTCTGTCCCACAACTGCGGAAGATGACGATTACACTATGAATAGATCATGATAAACACCGAAAAACTAAAGTGTTAATGTCAACTTACCATGAGCATTTTACTTTGTTGCTGGAACCCCCATTAGATACCGATAATATTGTACCAAAGAAGGAAGTATTCTCTGTTCCACAATTCGGACAGGGGCCCTAAAGATGGAGATTATTTTGTGTTAAATGTCAAACACATATAGCTTATAAGATAATACTACGCACGCCTGAAATGTTACCTTTAAGATGAGAAAATCTTTAACAATGGCATTTGTGATTGTAAAGGATAGCCATAATATCAATGGCAAAGCAGCAAACCATGTGAAAATGAAACTGAAAGGCTCCGGAAGCTGCAAATCGATAAATTATATCATTACAAAGTCTAATGAATACTCTGATCTTTCATCTAGCTAGTTATGTTACTCGGACCCTCCAAAAATGATGCCCCAGCCGTTTTACATCTTCCAAAAAGGTGTAACTTTTGGAGGATTCAGCATACACCCAGCGGTATTTTTGAAGAGTTTGATACCTTAGCAATGAAATAAGGACCAATACAGGCGTACCTCCAAAAGATAAGTGATCTCGAATCCAGTCAAATCGTCTAGGAAGAAAAACCTAGCAAGACATTGGCAAAACAGAAAAATCATGCTAGTTGCTTCGTGAGCGGATATGTGTGGTATCATTAGTTCACATATTCTTTTAACATCGTAAAACAGTCAAGTATTACTCACAATCCGAGAGCAACAACAGCAGCAGGGACATTTAACAAGAACATCTTCAGATAATCAACAGAAAGGTCACTATAAACCTGCACGAAGTAAAGTCCATCAACCAACGACTTAACCTCGTAGACATCTTGCATAGATGTAAGACGAAGAACACGACATGAAAGATGAATATGAATTATAATAAGACTAGTAAATCCCATCGAGCAGAGAAGTACAAACCTTTCTACTTCGAAGACTGCACCTTGGACCCTCAACCACAATATTGCTGCCATCCCTCTACAAAATTAAAAGATGTCAATACAGAAAAGACTAAAGAGTCGTTTGGACATAATACGAACAATTAATGTCCGTGCACCTTAAGTTTCATCTTCAGCTTGTCATATTCTTCATCAGTCATAATTGGATTTCCAGATACATAAGCCATAGAAGCTTCGAGAAACCTCTGTTCATCGGGGCCTGCATATATAGTGAGAAACCGCTATTACTTAAGTCCTGATCAGACAAAAATACGAATACCATATCATCATTTAGACAATGTATAATACAGAAATTCTTCCATACTTAGCATGACGACGCTGCTTCCTTCCCACATTAATTCTTCCTTAAGGTTATCAAATTCCTCATTTGACATCATGGCCTTTCCTTCATAATAGAATGACTGTGGTACAACGCCAGGAAAGAGTGCAATTAATGTTGATAGAAGCTAAGACAAAAGATAAGAGATCGTAGATGCTTAAGTACTTGTAGTGCTTGAAGAAACTCTTGCTCCATTTCCCCGAGAGACTTCTTTCCTTTACCGTCAATGCTACAGTACTGCAAGATTTTACTGTCTTCAATCTCATCCTCCTTGACCTGACCTGAGATCCCCAAAGTTGGAGGACAGTTGAGTCCAAGTTAATGTATTATGTCAATTAAATATATGAATTTACTACTATAGCAATCAAATTGAAATTAGCATAACCAATTTCAATATCCATTAATCAACATACAATAGTGATAATATTAATCTCTAACTTTTCAAAATAAGATTCAAATAACCGATCCTTTTGTTGGCCTAAAACAACCTAAAGATACTCTTAACATGGAGTCATACCGTCCTATATATCAAGCCTACACGATTTTTCTCAAAAGGCCTCACATCCCTTCTTGTCGGGAAGGAGAGTAGGTTGAAAACATCTAGGGGCAGAGCTGTAGTATTAATAAGCTGCGATGAACCCCACTAACTAAAATAAGCTATAGGTTCGACTGTAAATGAACTATAAGTTCAAATCATGACTCCGCCTCTAAAGCATCATTAAAATACTTCTAACTAACATCATAAAGAAAAAAAACATGCAGTGGCAGAGTCGGAGCCAAGTAGGACTGAAGGGTTTGTCCGAATTACCCTCTAGTGGAAAATTACACGGTTGAAATCATCTTTTATGTATATATAGCAGATGTTGAACCCTTTGAATTTTTCGTATTTTTATCCCCTCAATCAAAATCCTGGTTCCACCGCTAAGCAAGGATCCAAAGTGAAACTTATGGGTTGCCGAATTCAGTAGCTTTTGCCCGAACTCTCTATAGTATCAAAAACTCCACTAAATATTTGACTATGAACTCCAGTTATTATTGTATAATAACTCGAGGTTAACTTACCTGGCTGATCGGTGGTGGCCTTAGGAGAGAGAAACAATAGCCTACGTCGAATAGATAACTTTCTTCCACCAAAATTAATCAAAGGGCTTACAGAATTGGGAGAAAAAATTGGTTTTTTTCTAAACGGAGCATGAAAAAGGCGACTGCTTGTTGTTATAGTGAATCCAAATTTGGTGGCCATTTCTGGCGGAGATGGATGGAGTGTAGAAATGAATATTGCATTTGTGAATTTTTTTTTGTTAAGTGGCAATTTGATGGGGTTTTGGTAACGATGAAGATAAGGTTACGTGATGAATGTGTGGAGGGTATTCAAAATTGAAAAAAACAAAAACTTTTTTGTTTTCTTGGTTAAAATTCTATCGGGATAAATTCGTTCATGTGCAATAACTAGTAAATTGCATTGAAATTGTTAGATGGAATGAGCTCATCTGAAAAAATGTTAACAAGAGAAATGAATTTAAAATTTCACTTGTGAATACAAATTATGAAACTTTTTTGTGTTGATAAAACTCAAGAAAATCAATTTTCCATTTTTTAGCAGTTATTTGATGTAACAGAATCTGCCAAGTCAGCTTCATGATGTTATCAAGAATCTAGGATCCTAGATTTGGTTGACACGTGGCTGCTTGTTGCTTTCATGTATCTGCCACGTAAGATTGATCTATCAAGGCCATATGTGATAGGCCATACCACTTTGGGGGGTGCGGGGGTTGTTATAATAATTTCAAAATAATACGTTATGATTATTTTATTCCGTGTTTGGTTATTTTAAAATAATATGTATAATTTCATTTTTGATGTAGCTTTTTAAAAAAAGATTTCACGTTATTTAGAGTATCAAACATTTTATAAGTAATTTACTTTTCTTCTAAACTATTAATATGAATTTTATCTTCACACATTCAATAATATGTGCTATAACAATTTATTTGTTTTACTTTTCAGTTGAGTGACCTCACTAATTATTGATATAGTTACATATAATTATTTTTTAAGTGATTTAATAGAATAAAATTCTCTTTGATTATGCAAAATTTGCTCAGCATATTCGTTGATTATCAGTTTGTTTAGCTCTTTGTTATGTGATTTTCACTAGCAACTAGTTTTAGTTTCTAAATTAGGTATCATGCCAAGTATATATGAAACAATTAAATATTAGTTTTACCATCAATAAAAAAAAATCAATTGTTATTTTTCAGAAATTTTACAAGTTCAATTTTTTGCTAAGCTTTCTTAGCAACCAATTGCACATAATTTTATTTTATTTTACTTTCTTTTTTATAAAAATACTCGCATGCATAAGAAAGAGTTGTTTGTTTTTATTGGTATGATCAATTTTGTCTCCACACATGAGTTTCTTTGTTGTTAGAGGCTGAATAGTTCATATTTTATACATGTTCCTTACATGTTATTACAATCTCCTTTTCAAGGAAATGTCCCAAAAGTTACTTACATTTTCTAAAGACTTGTAACTAAACTCCTCTTTATTTATTTAGTTAGAAGAGCTTTAAAAGTGAATTTTCTTTCTTGAGTTGTCGAAAAGTCTCTTAAGCAATCTAATAATATTAATTCTATCGCATTGGAGTCCAACTTAAGGCAAAATTCTTGCTTATACCTTCTCATTGAACTTGTTGCTTTGAAGACCGAGAAAAAAAAGAAGGATTTGAAGTAATAACAACAACAAAGAAAAAAAAAACTGAAGGAAGATGACGACGATGATTATAAGAGAAGGGAGGGAATAGACAAAAATGAAATTTGAATATCAAAAGTGAGTATTATATATATATATATATATTTTAAAAATAATATTTAATATTTGCCAAAATAATAATATCAGTCAAATCTATCAAATTTAATCATGATTAAAATGGATCAGTATCACCTTGTTTTTGTGAAGACGTCTCATATTAAATCTCCTTAATTACCTTTATGAATAATTAGAAGTATGTCTTTTTTAATTAAGATTTTATTTTTTAAAATTAGATTAAATAAATCTTCTTGTCCAAATAATATCCTATCACTATCTTTATTGTGTTAAATTATTTTTAACCATATTATAATTATAATTTCTTATTTCCTTCTAAATGAAACAAAAACAAATATATAATTATTTGGGCCAAATTGGGTCTTTGGGACAGAAAAATTAGGGCACAGCTTTATCTCCATCTGGAAAACTGTTTCGCTATTCTGCCCTCTCTCCTTTCAACCGGAGTTATTTCTGTGATTTTTAAGGTAAATTCTCTCCTTTTTCAGTTTCGCGGCATAAAATTACTTCAAAAAACACTGAAACCAAAGTTTACATGGAAAAAATTGATATCTTTTTGTTCATTCAGTTTCTAACTTGTTCGAATGAATGATGAAAAGTGTAATTCCGAAGTTGTTTTGGCTGTAAAGTAATAGTTTTTTTTTTGTTGATTGAGTGATTTTATCATGTGGGATTTCCTTTTTTTTTCTTTAAAGAAAGATGAATGAACTGTTGTAAAAGTAGGTTGGATTTTATTGAATTTTGTGAGCATTTTATTATAATGTGGTAGTTGTAAATGAATCATTTTTAAGCAAAGAATTTGCAGATTGGATTGTTTTATCATGTGGGTTTCTGGGGGGTGAATGACCCGGAGGTCAGTTGGAGTTCTTATTGAATTCTGTGAGCATTTTATTATAATGTGGTAGTTGTAAATGAATCATTTTTAAGCAAAGAATTTGCAGATTGGATTGTTTTATCATGTGGGTTTCTGGGGGGTGAATGACCCGGAGGTCAGTTGGAGTTCTTATTGAATTCTGTGAGCATTTTATTATAATGTGGTAGTTGTAAATGAATCATTTTTAAGCAAAGAATTTGCAGATTGGATTGTTTTATCATGTGGGTTTCTGGGGGGTGAATGACCCGGAGGTCAGTTGGAGTTCTTATTGAATTCTGTGAGCATTTTATTATTATGTTGAAATTGTAAATGAATTGTTTATAAATAGAATTTGTAGACTGAATTGTTTAATCATGTGGGTTTGAGGAGAGGTAGAGGTAGACTGGATAAGTATTAGAGAGAGAGAGAGGTGATTAGATAGGAGATGACGTAGTTTTAGCTTGCTGAGGACATGACCTTAGATAGGAGGGTGTGGAGGACATAGTTAGGGTAGAAGGTTAGTAGGTACTAGGTAGAAGTGTGTGCTGTCCGTTCGTAGTAGTAGTTGTAGTATAGCTCTTAGTTTCATGTCCTTCGATTTCTGGTACTATCTCCTTATACTTCTATTATGGTATTGTTGTTTTGTAGTGTCTGTTCTGTTACTATCATTGTTTTTGTTATTATTTGTTGTTTCTTGTACTTCCGTTACTTCTTTTTGGGAGTGCTTTGGACTGTTTTCCTTGAGTGGAGGGTTTATTCGAAACAACCTCTCTACCTATGAAGTAGGTGTAAGGGTTTTGTGTACCCTCTACCCTCCCCAAACCCCACTTTGTGAGACTACACTGGTTATATTGTTGTTGTTTGAGGGTTTTTTCCTTCTTTTTTTTTTCATAGAGAAAGATGAATAGACTTTAGCTGTATATTTTAGTTGAAGTCTCTCGAAATAGTGAGCATTATGTTAAAATGTTGAAGAATGTACTCTAAGTATCACTCTGACACACTGTTGGATGTTTAAGAGTTTAGCAGTTGCAATTAGCAAATAGCAAGACTGAAAGGAGCAGAGATATGAGAAATGAAAAGGGAAACTGAAGAAGAAGAAGAAGGGGAAATATCAAATTAAGAATCGAAAAGGAGAAAAGTTGTTCATGAAAGAGAGACTTTACCCTTACACTTCTGCAATGAATCAAGAGGTGCGTAAAACTCGAACTGCTAAACCAAATGATGAGGGTGTAAGTGAAAGAAAATGGATGAAAGTAGACTAAAGTTTAAATCTAAAACTTTAATTTAAAAGCTAATGAATCTGAAGTTCAGTCTGTAAGTCATGAACAACTCTGGTGCCACATGTAGTAAGAATTTGGTCATTGCCTTACACAAGCGAAGGGTTTGGATTCTGGATGGGGTTAGACTCTTTTATATCTTTAGAAATCTCAATATTTGCTATGAGAGAATGCATAATTAGGAGGATAAGTGTAGAATGCTGGTCCTCAAATTGTGTTAAATGACCTTTGTCTTGTAAGTTGGTTTCTACTTTTCTTACATATGCTATATGATATATCTTGGAATGACTACTTGATATGGACATTGAAAACCTAAAACAAAGTACTAAAAACTTTTTTCTGCAATTTTCTCTTTGTTCCAGTTAGTTGGCACGAATGAGTTCTCTAGATATTTCAGTTTGCTGCTCTTTGGAATGCCATGTTCCCAGTTGCCACAATAGAATCCATATGATAATCAAACTCTATTTCTTTGAAGGTTGATGATGTGTATTAGTTTTGGATTTGATTTGTGATTAATTGTTTATTGGAAACAGCCTCTCTACCCCACAAAGATAGGGTAAGGTCTGAGTACATCCTACCCTCCCCAGATCCCACATGTGGGATTACACTGGGTATACTGTTGTGACATTTATAAATGATTTCATCTGAGAATTTTCATCTAGTGTTCCATATTTCTAGCTGTCCAAGGAGTTATGTGCTTCCCTATATACTAAATGATGATCTTCATACAGTATGACAGAGAGCCAAGCCTGCTCATTGCAGTCTCTTTATTTGTTTTTATCGTGTTCTAAACACATATGTCCTATGCTCCTCAACCTAACATATACAGCCTGAGTGGTCAACCTAATATATACAACCTAATGTGATTATTTACTCTAGGGAGGTTTTAATTTCCGAAGTTTTCCTCATTTTACCTTCTGATATATATTATTTTATCTTCTTTGAGGTTTTGTACTCTTAAACCTAATTTTACTGTCGTTCTGTTGCCTTTTTTTCCGGCAGGAGGTTGTAAGCAGATATGCCGTCAGATACTGCAAGAGAAAATGCATCTATAGCTAATTCCATAGTGACTGACTGGAAAAATGAAAGAGGGAATCTTGGCGGACCAGGTAACCCTGATGCGAAATCTTTTCATAATTCAGTTATCTGTGTGGGTTTTGTTTTGTTTTGTTTTGTATATTTATTTTTTTGAGTAGTTGCTACTGTTGAGATTTGTTACAAGGTTTCCTTGAATGTGTCGGCATGACAAAGACAAGGATGTGGTCATTCACTCTGGCGCACAATTTAATATTGGTGCAAAAGTTGTATGCTTCAAGTATCTTTTGGCTGGTTTTTCTATTCAACTGATGAGCAATAAGTATTCTTTAACGTGTTAGGGATGACCAAACAATTCCAGTCTTTTCTACTTTGACTGGAGCTTCACTTGAGAATTAGAAAGAGCTTGCTGAATTTGATAGAAAGGAGGTCCACTAGTTAGTAATTAGTGATGCCATGAAGAGCTCTAGTTACTTGCATGGTTTCTTGAGACTGTAAGGTGGCTTGATATTATTAGGTCTTTCCACTAAACCACGTAAAACTGATTCTAAGAGCCTGTTTGATTGGGCTTATAGCTTTTGATTTATAAGCCAAAATCCATACGTTAGGAATTCTAACTTATGGCTTTTGGCTCATTTTTGCCAATTTTGGCTTAAAAAACTTAAAAACACTTTTTTATTTTACCCAAACACTACAAAAGTGCCTAATAACACTTGAAATAAGCCAATCCGAACAGGCTCTAAATCTTTTCATAATTCAATTCTGCGTGTTGTTCATTGGTATGAACAGTCATGGCTGTCTTCGAGGTTGTGTAGAAGTTTCACACCCTCCATGAATTTGTATGCATAAAATGCAGAGATGGTTTAGATGCACAACTTTTATTCCCGTCTAATGAATGTGACACTTCAAGTATCTTTTGGTTGGAAATGCTATGATGTTCATGGAGCAATAATACTGCAGAACTTCATCATTTCAACACAATTTGTTGGAGAAACAAAGGGTAAATCGAACAATAAATGTTACTTATTGATGAGAATAAATGCTATGGTTTTTTCCTTTTCTTTTTGTGTTAAAACTCTGTTGTCAGCATCCTTTTCTAACATTCCATCAAGATTTTGGCCCTTGTCTCTAATTAGCCTAATAGTTCTTTATTCCACATAATGTCCCTCTTGAGATGCCTTAATTTCTTCATAAGGACATAATCTGGACTTCCAGTTACTTGATAATGTTGCCCCCATTAATAAAATTACCTTACTTTATAAATAAATTAGTGACGATACAAGGAGCTTCAGTTACTTGCATAGCTTATTAAGTATGTACTATCTGGCGTGGCCCTTCTCAAAACTATAATGTACAATCTGACTTGACATTAATTTTTTTTACAATGTTATAAAAAAGATATGTGATTGTTGATTACGTTAAACCTACAAATTAATAGAGTACTTTACTTCTTTAGAATTGGAGTCTAATTTCATGCCTTCATAATGAACTTGTGGTGTACATAAAGTTTGGAATCTTTTGATAAAACTTTCAACCTGTTGTCTTATTGCATTTTAATATTGTTTGACAAGTAGCTTGGGAATGATAATACGTAAACCACTCCCTCTCTCTCTTTCTCTCTCTCTCTCTCTCTCTTATCTCTCTCTCCACTTTGGGAATAACAGGCTTATTGTGTTCTCAAAAAGTTCACTTATTTTATCTCAACTTCAGGGAATGACTCCATGAAGTTCTTTCAGTTTCCACTCCTTTTGGTGCATTCTATGTCATTATAGTAACTAGTAAGTGCTACGTGAGTGTATATGTGTTACTTATAATACTTTACCTCGTGAATTGAATGTCCTCTATGTTCTTATTCATGAAAAATACTGCAATCCAACTTCTTGCCAAATTTTGCTTATTGAATCTTAGATTCGTAATTTTTACGTAGTAAATTCGCAGAAGTAGGCTGTATGCTCATTCATTTTCTTCTAAAAAATGTTGAGTTGTTGGAACTTGATGATTGATTTCTATGCACAAACAGTTCGAGTTAATTCCTATGCTTGCTATATTGTTTTTGGTTGTGAATAATGCTTATTTTTCTTTACTGTAAGTTTGTTACTACTTTCTGGGCTGTTTTATATGCGAATCCTCATAGATATTGTGTAGCAACCTTGATGATCTGTGTTCAGGAGCCAACTCTGTTTTGTCTAATTTCTTGTTAAATTCAATATCTCCTGACTATAACCTTTATGAAGTTTCTCGCTATCTGTTCACAGAAATTAAATATAAAAGGAAGATATCTTGTAGCTTCGTTGTCCTTGATATGAAAGTAGTGGTTAAATGATAAGTTAATGAATTACTATGTACTGGTACATCAACATGATTCAAATTTAAATATGAACTCTTTTCTCAGATAGTTCAACCCTCAGAGTAAATGAGGATACCAATCGTTCTATAGCAGAGGAACTCACACTTGCATCTCCGCCGATGGGAATTTCAAGTGCAATTGAAAAGGGTAAACTCTATAGCATAAGATATTTTGTAATCAAGAGTTTGAACCATGAAAATATCCAATTATCAGTAAACAGAGGGATTTGGGCTACTCAAGCCATGAATGAAGCCATTTTGGATGAAGCATTTCATGTAAGTCGTTTTTCCTTTTATATCCTCATGAGTATTATAATATTATGAGCATCTGTAATATATATATATATCTTACAATACAACAAATGTTTGTGTTTATTTTGCGGGCAGAATTCCAGCAAGGTTATACTAATATTCAGTGTCAACATGAGTGGGTATTTCCAAGGGTACGCCCAAATGATTTCTTCAGTCGGTTTGAGAAGAGACCAAGTTTGGAGTCAAGGAAATGGTGGTCGTAATCCTTGGGGTCGAAGCTTTGAAGTGAATTGGCTGCGATTGTATGATCTGCCTTTCCAAAGAACTCTTCACCTTAAGAATCCATGGAATCAATACAAACCAGTCAAAATTAGTAGAGATTGTCAGGCATGGGTTATATTCTTGTCTTAGTACTATTCACTTATTTTTTCAATGTACTCTTGTTAGTAAAGAGGCTTTTATGACCCTGGTACATGTATTGCTGTCAGGAGTTACCTCCAGATATTGGTGAAGCTTTATGTGAGCTCCTTGATGGACAAGATGCTTTGGATGTTGATTTAAAAATGTATAGCCCTTTCCTCGAAAACTTGAATAGTGTGTTCCCGTTCCATTATTTGGAAACATACAGCCTTTTCTCAAAATTGAATTAGTGCTAGAGTGGTGGAAAAATTGGACCAAATGATTTTTCTCTTTATAATTGTTATTGGCTCATCCAGGGATATCTTTGCAAGGAATGATCTCTCTTCTAAAAGGCCATATGTAGAGCCTTCACTGCATCTTGGAGATCAAGACTGTAATGCATCTCTGATATCTAATGGGACCATGTTTTATCCCTCTTTACTCTACCAACATCAAATTGATGCTAGTAGACTTCACGTAGCACCTCAGAGAATAAATGGTGTATTTTCTGCTGAGGAGTCAGCAATTGCATCAGGGGAATCAAAGTCGAGACAGTCGAGACAGTCGAGGCATTCACAGCGGAATAGAAGCCTTGCTAATCTTCATGTAGACACTGACATGGGTCCTCAAATTAACATTTGGGGCTTGCCGGCAGAAAGGAGCCCACTTGCTAGTAATTTGACTGAAGATGACATTCTTGAAATGGTTTGTGTTTCCTGTCTTGCCATTATTTATTTAGAAGTTGTCATCTTACCCTTAATTTTTAATTATTGATGCACATAGGTCAAAAGGATTGTTCTTGTATTTGTCAAGAAGATGAAATACTCTTTTGTACTCTCTCAAAGTTTGCTGATGATTTCAATTTTCAGCCAAGAAAGCTTATTTCTCTTGTTTCTGACTATTTGATATCTAGCATCCTCCTTTTCTTTGAATGCATATGAATCTGTACTTTGAGTGCATTTTATACAAAAATGGTTATCTACTGTTGAAGGCATATGCCAGAAATTGCCCAATTCAGTAATTTTTAACTTACAAGGCCTCCACCAGATTTCTTGATACTGGACCGTATGTCATCTGATTCTTTCTGTAGTTAGACTTTCAAATCTTCTGGTTGTATGATAAGACTCATAGGTGTGGACTTACAATTCCTTAAACAAATGCACATCTGTTGAACCTTGATACCATTAACTGTATTAGTTTATTATCATTAAGTATCAAGGTGTTTGTTTAAATCAAACTTCGTAGCAAAATGGTTTATAAGATTTTAGTTTAATTCCCAACTTTAGGGTTGTCTTAGAAGTCAATGTAATTCCTTTTTCATTGAGTAATAATTCCTGCAGGTATAGAAAACAGACTGGGAACTGGTGTATGTATATATATACACCCATATAGTTTTCAATTGTAGAGTGGAAAGTTATCAGGTTATTCACATCCAAGGGTGTGTGACCTAGCGGTTAATCAAGTGGGCTGAGAACTATGATGTCTCAAGTTCAAAACCCAACATAGGCAAAAACTTGTGATTTCTACCTCAACAAAGTTACCCGGTACCTATGCCGCCGGTGGAGTCCGCAGGTACCTAGTGGGATTAGTCAAGGTGCACACAAGCTGGCCGGACACCACCAGTTATAAGAAGTTATTAGGTTATTCCTATTTTATTGGTGAAGTTTTTCTTCTTCTTTGGTGCTTTATGCACCTTGACAAAGGGGCTAGTCCAAGGAAATGCTAGGTGGGATTCGGAGACATTCTTCTTCTTACATTTGCCCCCTACCCCCCATTAAGTAACACACACACACCAGCAACTTCTCTCTCTCCCCCTCTCTTGCATGGCTGCTACAATTTAAGGCCTTCTGACTCATATTGTCTCTTAGACTGCTGCAATATTGATAGTTTCAAGACACTTAGTTTCTTATGTTTTTAATACATCATATTTATTCACCTGGCTCCTAGCTATGAACTTAGCAGGATGCATATTCTCTGTCCTTGCCGAATTTAGTTTGAAGAATGTTTTTAAACAAGTGTAATACTTCATGAACCACATGTTGTAGCTGTTAGATCCATCAGCAAATCATGTTGCCATAATTAAGATATTACTGTAAACTTGTTGTTCATACTCCTTTCTCTTTTTGCAGACATATGAAGAGTATCTTGAAGCTTATAGCAGAGGCAGCAAAAGATCGCCCCACCCTGTTAGTACTTTTTGACATTTTTCTTGTTATATATTCCTGTATTATCGAATAAACTCATGAACCATGCTCTGTTAGGTTGGATTTTGAACTGTAAAAAGTTCACCTTTATCCTTGTTGTTAATCTCTGTTCTGGAAAATGTATTCTAAATTCCTTTCTTTTTGGAGAAAAGCTTGTAGCATTTAGCATTTCCTCATTGTGCTATTAGCAAGAGATGGTTAGCTCAATTGAGGAACTTGTGTCTTAAGTCACAAGTTTGAACTAAGTCTAGTATTTAAGTGGAGAAGGATAGAGGGGTGGGTCCATCATCTCCGGGTTTTGAAAGTCACGGATACCCAAACCGTTGGCTCCAGATGAACTTCTTGTTCATAAAAAACTTGGGGCGACTTCCATCCCTCTTTTTTCTCCATGCTATCTAGTGGTTGATGATCTGAATGTGGTTGGTTCTCTGGGTGAAGTATTGTGATAAATTCATGTGCTATTGTTAGGGTCCTCGAAATTTCAGTCTCTGTTCTGCTCTTTAGCATGAGATTTGAGTCTTGCGTATCTACCATTTCACTACCCAGGCATCTTGAAAGTGAATCATATTCCATGAATATGATATCTATCTAGTTTTGTAGATGACATTTCCTTTTCTTTTCTCTAGCATGATGGAGTGGTTCATTTATGTATTTAAACTCAGTTTTTGAAAGTGCCCTTGCTCAATATATGTATCTGCAGAGTGTTTCTTAGTGTGGATATCCATGACTTGCACACAGATTTTTAATTAAGAATCTTTCGCTAGAAAGGATTCTGAACAAAACATCAGGTTTCCATTGTGCAATAAGTTACCTCTCTTTATCTAGGTTTCAGGACCATCACGGAGTACACAGAGGTCATTAGCCAGTGAAGAAAACTGTGATGATTCGTAAGTTTATTTACTTCTCATTTCCAACACACTTGGGAGGCAACGAACCAGCTGAGTGACCTATATCTATTATCTTTGCAGGCAATCAGGTTGCAGTTCGAAGAAAAGGAGAAGTCACTAAATCTCCCCATTGGTTGCATTGGTTTTCTTGGCGAGCAGGCTGATATGGTTGATAATTGTATTGTTGCAGTTGTCGCGAAGTGGTGGCTCTTGCGAATTGTTCCTTTACACTTTTGTAAAACTTAAAACTTAGGAGCATATATTGCTATAATGTTGTAGTATATCTGTACTGTATTATATGACCCTCTTGTCACCCTTCTCCCCTTCCTGTTTTCGAATGGAAAATTTTATACGGTCAATGCAAACTTGTACAGGAAATTAGCAAGTCTCTCTATACTCATATATTCTTTCTTGATAAAGTCAGTACTGTATAGAAATGGATAATATCTTCTTGATTATTGGGATGGAGAGGAATTCTTCTTCTTTTTTTCTTTTCCCTACGAGGGCACTTCTTATTCTTCAAGATTATTTTATTGGTCTATGAAGTATGTATATTCGGGTTTGAGTTCTAGGTATGGAAAAATCCTTGGTAGGGAGGGCTTTCCCTTTGGAATGGGGACCTTCTGGTGTGTATCTGGAAAAGTTGTGATTTAATGTGGATATCGAACACTAGATGGGAAATAAAAAGAAGTATGTATATTCGTAGGAAGAATAGTCTTTGAGGGTTGGTAGCACTGATAAATTGCTCTTGTGGTTGCGATTCGCCTTAAAGACAGCGTGATGGATATCGAATGTGTTTGGTAGTTTGTAATATATAAAAGGGAAATTTCCTTCTAAACTTGTGTCGAAAAGTCAGTTACACGCTTAAAATATTGTGGCGACCTATTACACACTTAATCTTGCTCAAAGTGATATTAATACCCTCTTCCGAAGACAATTTGAGTTTTGTGTAAAAAAAAGTGTCGTACATGCGTTTTCATACATAAATAATATTATTTTAATTTTTAAAAATTTTTATCTCTTGATATTTGCTTAAACTTTTGCAAAAAAGTAAAAATTTGGGCATCTTCTTCCTCTCACCATACATTTCTCTTTTTGAAATCTATTTCTTCTTCTCCTTCATAAATTGAAGGAAAAGATAAGAATCTGAAGAGAAAATAGGAGTCAGTAAATCGATTATGAAGTATAGAGATGTTGGCGGCGACTATAGGCGATGGGCATCACCATTGTTGCCGGTGGAACAAATAAATTTTTTAGATCTGTAAAATTCTTTAAAAATCTTGATAACTATGTATGTAAATCAAGCATTTCATTAGTATTCTTTGTATATAATGATTAATCAATTATGTTATTGATGATTTGTGACATAAAAATAGAAATTGTGGTGGTTGTAGGTAGTGCTCCGACGAGAATAGAGAAGACAAAGATGGAGAAATCATTTTCTTGGATGAACTTTTGATAAATTTAGGCAATATAATCATGAATTTTATGCATTAATGTTATAGGATTTTCAATCGGAATCATTATCTTTCTCATGATTATTTTTTGGTAATCTTCTCCGGTGAATCATCCGGCGAGTTTGAACGAGAAAATCATGAATTTTAAGTTGAAATTATTAATTTTTCTATGAAAGTCATCATCTTCTCCACTCCTTTCTATTTCTTTTTAGAGTTCCTCTTTAAGGATAGAGAGTTTGATGTACTTTCATCAAACAATTAATGGTGACAAATGTTGTGATTCCTTAAGAAGAAGAAGAACTCAAAATAAAGAAAAATGTAAATGCTTTAAAGAAATTGGGCCACCAATAAAAAGATTAAAAAAGAAAGAAAATTGAAATAATTAATATATTAAAAATTATAATACATAATTATATAATGACCAATAAAATAGTGCCATGTGTTCAAATTTGTCATTTTAACATATATTTTTTTCTTCTCACGCACCTTAAGGAAGGTGAAGACACTTTCTTTGTCATGTCACGTTTTGAGGGGGTATTAATATCACTTTGAACAAGATTAGGCGTGTAATAGGTCGCCGTAATTGTAACATCTCGCAACTAGAAAGAACTAGAAAGAAGTTTAAAATCTGGAA
>NW_006239195.1:730237-733443 GCF_000226075.1 Solanum tuberosum | reverse complement strand
AAGGGGGGGGGGGGGGGCTAATTACAAAAAAGCTATTACAAAACTGAAATGGGAGCAGCGAATGCTTGAAGCTAGAAAAGAACCCATGAACGTGGCAAAATCTGTCGGTCAGGAGGATAATGCTCAGCTACGAAGATGTTTGGTTGGGAGATTCATTGGAGGAGAAGAGGCCCCAACACGCAATGATGTTAGAAAATGGGCAGTTCAAACCTGGAAAGGAGTACCAAACATCCAGGTGTATGACATGAGTGGGCTCAATTTCCTTTTTGAGTTTCAGTCAAGAAGAGCAGCAGAACATATTCTGATGGGAGAATGGAAGAGACAAGACCAAATTCTCAAACTGGACTGGTGGCATCCAACAAAGGGAGTTTTTCCTGATACAACAAAATTCGACTGGTATTGGATCAGGGTCTTGGGACTTCCTCTGCATCTATGGAACTCTGAAACAATGAGAAAGATAGGAGACAAATGTGGAGGCTGGCTGGAGAATGAAGAAGAAACGGAGCTCAAAAACCACTTACGGTGGGCCAGAATCAGAGTTAAAGGGCCTAGAGAAAAAATTCCACCATCCATAGAAGTTGAGGACGAAAACCTAGTTTTCTCAATGCCGGTATGGTGTGAAGAACCAGCAACCTACCGGAAAAAAATACTGGAGAAGATGACTGTTGAAACCAGTGGCCAAGGAGAGAGGTCAAATCCTAGTATATCTAGAGCTACAGAGGATATTCACCAAAAAGGAAGAGAGGATGCAGAGAGATACATTTCAGATATCGATGTATACAAAAAAGGGGTGTCCTTTGCTGACACAAGGCATGTGTCCACAGTTGGGACCTTTTCAAGAGAGAGATTGAAGTGGGTTGGGGGTCCCAGTAGCAGTAGAGGACAACTGGAAAAAGGAGTAAGGGAAGAAAGAGAAAAGAACCCTTCAGTTTATTTAAGTGGTGGGCCAGATGGTGGAAAGTCCATTCCTTTTAAATCAAATAAACAGAAGGATAAAATAGATCCAAAAGAAATGGGCCCAGAACAAAAACAAAAACTCTTCACAGAGCCTTTTGTTGAGCTCATTAGTATGTCAAATTCAGAAACATGCCGCTGTGCTAACTTCGTCGAATTCGAAGGTGAGGGAGAACTGGATGGGACAGGAGTAACAAGAATGGAAACAAGGGAGAAAGAGCAGGACAATCAATTACAATCACATGCAAGAATTCAGGAGAAAGGGGGATCAATAAGGCAGAACAATCCAACTCAAATTAATGGAGAAGGAGAGATGGATTTTTCAAACTCTCTCGTGGTTATGTACACAGAGCCAGAACCTTTACAGGTTGACAATAGCACACATGAGGAGGACCTAGCTGCAAATGCCACGGAATGGTTCCAAGCGAACATGATAAAATTAGGTCAACAATTTGGTGTCGATTTTAAATGATGCAAAAATGAAGCGTATACCATGTTAGCTAAGCTAGACCAAAGGAGGGAAAAGGAGATTGGAAAAGGGGAGAAGATGAAGACAATAAAATCTAGCAATGATGTCCCAAAAGAGGTGAGAAATCTGTTCTTTGATATGAATTTCAAAGACGGGGAACCAAGATCTAGTGGGAGGGCTTTAGCTCTAACCAATCAATGAGAGTTAAAATAATCTCATGGAATGTGAGGGGGCTGAATGGGAGTGATAAAAGGGACACTGTTAGGAAACTAATACATCAGTGGGAGGCAGATATTTATGTATTAGTTGAGACAAAGCTGGAGGGTAATATTGATGGATTAATACCGAACATATGGGAAAATAGATGGATGGGAGAAGTTCATAAGGAGGCAATGGGGAGCAGTGGGGGGATTGCAATTTTGTGGGATAAAAGGGTATGGAAGGGGGAACTGGTGGAGATTGGCAGGCAAAGCTTAACTGGGAAATTCACAGGGGTAAGTGAAGACTTCAGTTGGCACATAACTGCAGTATATGCTGATTGTAGTAGAGAGATCAGAAAGGTGCTGTGGGAGGAATTGACAGCCATCAGAGGAAGGTTTGTAGGACCATGGATAGTTTGTGGAGATTTTAATGTTACTAGATACCCATCAGAGAGAACAAACTGCCGCAGACTTAGTGGAGCTATGACAGATTTCTCCTCTTGTATTGAGGAGCTGGAGTTGATTGATCCTCCTTTATTTGGAGGATCTTATACTTGGAGAAGAGGGGACAATCATACGAGTGCTTCAAGAATTGATAGATTTCTTCATTGTGCACAATGGGGGGAAAGCTTCATTCACATCAAACAAAATGCCCTACCAAAAATAACATCTGACCATAATCCTATTATGCTAACATGTGGTGGTTGGGAATGGAAAAAATCTTATTTTAAATTTGAATCTTGGTGGTTGGAGGTAGAAGGATTCAAAGACAAGGTAAAGGAATGGTGGGATTCTTTCAACATTGAGGGGAGAGCAGGATATATATTAGCTGAGAAAATGAAATTGTTAAAGGTAAAGATGAAAGAATGGAGCAAAGAAAACAAAGGTAACTGGAAGCAGAGAAAAGAAGACATTTTAAGTCAGATAGCAAACTGGGAGATAATACAGGAACACAGAATGCTTACTGATGATGAAATTTTACAGAAGGCAAATCTGGCCATGGAGTTTGAAGAGATAGCCAAGAAAGAGGAGATAGCATGGAAACAAAGATCCAGGGTACAATGGTTGAAACATGGAGACAAGAATACAAAGTTTTTCCACAGAATCGCCACCTCTCATAAGAGGTTCAATACTATGGAACAACTTGATATAGAAGGTAACATTGTGAAAGATCCAGCTATGATCAAGGAGGCTGTCCAAAATTTCTACATAAATTTATACAAGGAAGCTGAACACTGGAGGCCTGATCTGAACATTCAAGATGTTAATATGATAACTGGAGAGGAACAATTATGGTTGCAAAGACCTTTTGAGGAAGAAGAAATCCTAGAAAGTATTAGGATGTGTGCTAAGGAGAAGGCGCCTGGACCGGATGGTTTTCCAATGATTTTCTTCGAGACTTTTTGGGAAGTTTTGAAGGAGGACATAATTAACACTCTATCACAGTTCCACTCCAATCAGAATTTTGAGAAAAGTTTCAATGCAACATTCATTGCTCTAATCCCTAAAAAGGCTGGAGCTTCAGAATTAAAAGATTATAGGCCAATCAGTCTGATAGGAGGGGTCTACAAAATCATAGCTAA
>NW_006239195.1:725043-728953 GCF_000226075.1 Solanum tuberosum | reverse complement strand
AGAAGTGGTGGAAGCTAATACCATCATGCATATGGTGGTCAGTGTGGAAGGAAAGAAATGGGAGATGTTTTGAAGATAGATCTAATTCCATTCACAAAGTAAAATGGAATTGTTTGGTATCTTTACTTTTTTGGTGTAAACAACTTTGCATAGAAGATGTAGATCAAATTATAGAATTAATAGGGAGCTTGTAATTTCGCTTAGGGCTGTAAATTTTGAAGGTGGCCAGCATGTCCTTAATGCTGAAGAATACAACTTTACCAATGTTAAAAAAAAAAAGACGGATAGTTCAAAACTGATAAAAAATCATAAACGACGTGAAAAATGGTTCTAATAGGTTATTCTAATTAGTCGAGTAAGTGAATATCAAAAAAGAAAGAAAAAAATTTATAAACTAATTTAACTAAACAGACCAACTAATTTAATCAGGATGCAATAGACCTTAATGGTCGACCCTTTCCTAAACTCCAACTAATTTTTAGTCCTTTCTCCAACACATTAGTAGAAAGAGTAGTTTCAAAATCAAATTTTCCCCCTTTTCCAATTTGTATAGGGTTTACTGTTTCTACAAATTCAATACGAAAATCCATATATACATCGAAAATTAACAATGGAGAATGGTGATGGAACAAATGGGAAAAGGATAAGGGCAGAATATGTAATATGTGAGCTCAAGGACGATGTCGATTTCGATAAACTTCGCCTCAAAATTGTTCGCAGAATGAAAGAAAATGTCAGTATTTGCTTATTCTTCTTTGGTTTTGTTGTTTAGGGTTCTTCATTGGGCTTAAACTGTTAAGAGTATTTTTTATCTTCGGTTTCTGTATTGTTTTATCTATTTTTACATCAATTTACGCTAAATCCTGAGTTGGGTTTTGTTCTTTTTACTCTATCAAAATTGAATGTGATTGGTATTGGAAATTCGGCATAATTATTGGATTTAAGTTATATACACTTGGACTGATGTTAAGAGTAGACGGTTAATACGTAGTTGAGTGTTGTTTTTGTAGCAGGGTTATTATTATATAATTACTCCGATGTGTGTGTATCTTATTCCTGGATTTTATTATTACTTGTTGTTCTCTTGGTTTCAGTTATTGTAGTGCTAGTTGTTGATAAAGCTCTTCGATTTTTTTTGAAATAGCTTATATGTTGTTACTTTTGTATGTTTGATATGCTTTACTTGAGCTGAGGGTCTTTCGGAAACAATCTCTCTACTTTCACATGGTAGGGCTAAGGTCTGCATACACATCACCCTCCCCGACTCCACTTGTGAGATTACAATGGGTATGTTTTTGTTGTACTCCGGGTGTGAGGTGAGGCGTGTAGTTTTTGTGGGCTGGGGGCCTTCTATAGAGAAAAAAAGGTGAGGCAAGGGGTGTAGTTTTTATAGGCCGGGTGCTTTCTATCGAGGAAAAAGGGTGTGTATAGGTAGGCTCGAGCTAGATATTACTTTCCAGCAGAATGGGAAGACTGTGATACGTGGCATGTAGTTTTTCTGGTGTGGGTGCAGTATACAGAAAAAAAAAAGGGTGCAAAGATAGGCTTAAGCTAAGATTTCACTTGAGAGCATAGTGGGCAGACTGTGGTATAAGGCATGTAGTTTTGCCTCCTATGGAGAAAAAAAGAGGTGCTGGCAGACTGTGATATGACTTATGAGGCATGCATTTCTGGGGCAGGTGCCCCCTGTTTAGGTGAAAAGAGGTGCAGGGGTAGGCTTGGGCTAAGATTCGACTTGCGAACATAATGGGCAGACTGTGATACTGACTAATGGAACAGATATCAGGGTTATCCAGTAGTTGATGGATACACATGTACTTTAAAGAGTTGTTGCATTATCAATTCAACCTAATTCTTATTAACTGGCTGCACCAGGTCGCTAACCCTTCTTGCAGAGTACAAATCTACGCTTATACTAGATTGCTATTTGTCGTTTGTTTTTAAATAGCTTGATAATCATATTGTCAGTGTAAAAAATTAAACCTTTAGACCATAATTGTGTAGCACACGTCCTACATATGTAGTTTTGCTTGTTTCAGCTAACATTTGGAGACTTAACATTATTAAAAAACAAAAATCTGCTTCTCCTTAATTTGAAATCATAGAAGTACAAACAAGGGGAACTAAGGACTTTACAGGATGCAAAAAGGACTTACTGGCAGGATTCTAGTGGCATGTTAAACTTGAACAGGCCTTTACTTGAAAGCTTGAGTTCTGTTGCATCTACTATAAAATTATGTTAAACAGAACTAATTGTACAAAAGGTCAATCAGCAAGCATTCCATAACTGAGGTTCTGATGTCTTCTCTTTTGCCAAAAGAATACCTTGATTATTAATCTACTGGGTTGCTAGTTAAGCTAGACCAATAGAAGCTTACCACTCAGCTTGTATTAGGGCTGGGTTTTAATTCAGTATGAGTGGTGCAAAGTAATTTCAGATTGATTTTGACTGAAGGTACTTCGTGCAAGTTCAGGGTGAATTTTCTTAGAGTAAGAATCTTTTAGTAGTTCTTTTCCGTCCCTACAAAAAGTTCTGGTAACATCTGTTTATAGTTGTAGTTCTGTCTCGGCTCTGTCTACCCCTGTGCGGTCTGGACTTCACTTTTTCGATATTCAGGTATGAGTAATTCAACTTTGCTCGGCATATTCACTTTTTTGTTACATATAATTATCTTTTAAGTGAATTGATAAAATAAATTCTCTTTGATTATGTAAATTTGCTCGGCATATTCTGTTGATTATCAGTTTGTTCAGCTCTTTGTTATGTCATTTCCACTAACAACTAGTTTTAGGTTCTAATTTAGGTATCATGCCAAGTATATAAGAAACAATTAAATATTAGTTTTACCATCAATAAAAGAATTTTTTTTTTAATTGATCGTGATTCTTCATAAATTTTATAAGCTCAACTTTTTTGCTAAGTTTTCTTAGCAACTAATTGCACATAGTTTTTTTTTTCTATAAAAAATACTTGCATGCATAAGAAAGAGTTGTTTGTTCTTATTGGTATGATCAATCTTGTCTCCACACGTAAGTTTCTTTGTTGTTAGAGGCTAAATAGTTCATATCTAATACTATATTATCTTACACATGTTCCTTACATGTTATTACAATCTTCTTTTTAAGGAAATGTCCCAAAAGCTATGTAAATTTTTTTTTTTGGTGAAGTAATAAAATTGCATTAGAAAGGCATCAAGAAGATGCAATGGTTACAACATGTACATTTTCTAAAGACTTGTAACTAACTCATTAGTTCTGGCTTAGATAGTTTGTATAGTTAGCTAGAGATTTTTTTTTGTAAGCTCAAATGCCATATCTTGTAAATCTTGCATCTTCTTGACGCTGTTAGTAATACCACTTATCTTATATAAAAAAAGACTTGTAACTAAGCTCCTTTTTATTTAGTTTGAAGAGCTTTAAAGGTGAATTTTCTTTCTTTAGTTGTCGAAAGTCTCTTAAGCAATCTAAGTATATTAATTCTATCGCATCGGAGTCCAACCCAAAATTCTTGCTTCTACCTTCTCATTTAACTTGTTGCTTTGAAGACAGAAAAAAAAAGGATTCTTAGTAATAACAACAAAGGAAAAAAAAAGAAGAAATGGAAGGAAGATGACGACGTTGTTTATAAGAAAAAGGTGGGAATAGACAAAATTGAAATTTAAAGGGAAAATTACGCGGTTAAGCAAACTTATACTACTTAATTATTCATCATAACTATAGTTTGCTATAATTACCACCCGCAACTAACATTATACATTAATTACGTGGGCTGACTTCGAGTTTGTATAATTAGCCACGTTTGTATATGTATAATTCGCCAGAATATACAAATACATATGTATAATATACAATTATCTAACCGATATACATATACAATTCACCTCTCTCCCACTCTCTGCCCTCTCTCGCT
>NW_006239195.1:710240-724809 GCF_000226075.1 Solanum tuberosum | reverse complement strand
ATACAAATACATATGTATAGCTCGCCTCTCTCCTCCCTCTCCCAATCTCACTTGCCATATATACAAATACATATGTATAATATACAATTATCTAACAGATATACATATACAATTCACCTCTCTCCCACTCTTTGTCCTCTCTTGCTCGCCTCTCTCCTCTCTCTCCCAGTCTCGCTCGCCTCTCTCCTCCCTATAACATGTAGCTACGAATTGTAATTATCAAACTATAACTATGGAGAGTAATTAGGCTATTTTTGAGTGGCTATATGTGAAAATTCCTCAAATTTAAATATAAAAAGCGAGTATATACATTTTATTTTAAAAATATTTGATATTTGCTGCAAAATAATAATATTAGTCAAATCCATCAAACTTAATCATGTTTAAAATGGATCAATATCACCTTGTTTTTGTGATTTAAGACTTGAGACATCTCATATTAAATCTCCTTAATTACCTTTATGAATAATTAGTATTATGTCTTCTTTAAATTGAGATTTTATATTTTAGAAGTAGAATAACTAAATCTTCTTGTCCAAGTAATATCCTATCACTATCTTTATTATGTTAAATTATTTTTAATCATATTATAATTATAATTTCTTATTTCCTTTTAAATGAAACAAAAACAAATATATAAAGTATATATTTGTTTGGGCCAAATTGGGTCTTTTGAGACAGAAAAATTAGGGCACAGCTTTATCTCCATCTGGAAAACTGTTTTGTTTTGCTACTCTGCTCTCTCTCCTTCCAACCGGAGTTATTTCTCTGATTTTAAAGGTAAATTCTCTCCTTTTTTCAGTTTCGCGGCATAAAATTACTTCAAAAAAATACTGAAACCAAAGTTTACATGGAAAAATTGATCATCTTTTTGGTCATTCAATTTTTTACTTGTTCGAATATATGATGAAGAGTGTTATTCTGAAGTTGTTTTGGCTGTAAAGAAATAAATTTTTTTTATTGACTGAGTGGTTTTATCATGTGGGTTTCCTTTCTTTTTTTTTGGTCGAATTTTGTTGAATTCAGTGAGCATTTTATTATAATGTGGAAGTTGTCAATGAATCATTTTTAAGCAAAGAATTTGCAGATTGAATTGTTTTATTATGTGGGTTTCTGGGGGTGAATGACCTGGAGGTTAGTTGGAGTTTTAATTGAATTATGTGAGCATTTTATTATTATGTTGAAGTTGTAAATGAATTATTTATAATCATAGATTTCTAGACTGAATTGTTTTATCATGTGGGTTTGAGGAGAGGTAGAGGTAGACCAGAGAAGTATTAGAGATAGAGAGAGGTGATTAGATAGGAGATGACGTAGTTTTAGCTTGTTGAGGACTTGACCTTAGATAGTAGGAGGGTGTGGAGGACACAGTTAAGGTAGAAGGTTACTGTAACATTAAAACATTAGTCTCATCATCAACAAACTAAAAGATTAATCGATCGTCATTTTAGAGAGATTTTATTGTTTCAAATTTTTTGCTAAGCTTTCTTACCAACCCATTGCACATAATTTCTTTCTTTATATAATTACTCATATGCATTAGACAAGGTTGTTTGTTCTTGTTGGTATGATCAATCTCTCTCCACATATAAGTTTCCTTGCTGACAGAGACTGAATAGTTTATAACTTCATATCTAATACTATTATTGGCTTCAGTGGCGGAGCCAGGATTTACATTGAGGAGTGTCAAAATACAAAGTAGTAAGTACACATGAAAATCAACAAAATAAATTTTACTAATGAAAGCAAAAAATAATTACATTATCACAATCGTTTGGCGACGCCCGATGAAGAGTCTCAGCGAAGGCAGCGACTCAGCAGCGAACAAAAATGATTTTTTTGGGCTCTTCCTCCTCGAGCCCTTTAATTATGAAATTAAGGATTTGTTTAATCCCTAAAGTACATTTTTTCTTTTTAAAAATAAAATATTAAATTCAACTTTATTTAAGTCAATCGCTTAAAAATTGATGGAAAAAAAACGCTTCAGTTTTCCAAAATTTAAAGACAAAAGATGCTTCTTGAAGTCTTAATTTTAATAAAAAAAAACGCTAAAAAAAATAAAAAAACCCCAGCCAGGTTCAAACCCCTAACGTTCAGGCCAAAGCTTAAGGAGAAATTTTGCAGCCCCTCAACCACTGAGCTAACTCTTCATCTCATGTTAAAGAGTGTCAACTACAATATATATAGGGATAAAATCAAAATTTAACCTACCTATACAACGTAATTTTCCGACGAAGAGGTATCGCTTGACACCCCTCGGGCAAGGGTAGCTCCGCCCATGATTGGCTTATATATGTTCCTCACATGTTATCATAATCTTTTCATTTTGAGAAGGTCCCAAAGCTATGTACATATTCTAAAAGCTTATAACTAGACTCTTTTTAAATTAAATTATTTTTTTTGGCAATTAAAACACTTTATTAATCACTGTGCAAGGAATTGGAGAGAATAACTTGTATCTTATTCAATAGGTAAACATGTATGAATACAATAATATTAGAAGCTAATTAAGGAAAGAAATAAAGAGGAAATCCTAAAGATATGCTATCTATCTATATCTTTGTACAATATCAAGAAAGAGATCTGTATACATTCTTCAACACTCCCCCTCAAGCTGGAGCATGTATATTGATCATGCATAACTTGTTACAAAGGTAATCTACGTGAGCTCTATGCAATGCCTTCGTGAACAAATCAACTACTTGTTCTCCTCTCTTCACGTAGCTCGTAGATATCAAGTTTTCTTGAATCTTCTCACGAATAAAATGTCAATCAACCTCAATATGTTTCATTCTTTCATGATACACCGGACAAGCAATATGAAGCGCAACTTGATTTTCACACCAAAGTTTTGATGGAGTAGAATGCTTCAATCCAATTTCAGTTAAAAGATGATGTATCCACATGATTTTACATGTAGAATGTGTCGTTGCTCTATACTCGGATTCTGCACTGGACCAAGATACAACGTTTTGTTTCTTACTTTTCCATGACACCAAGTTTCCACCAACAAAAACACAATAACCAATAGTAGATCTTCGATCAATCTTGGATCCAGCCCAATCTGCATCTGCAAAACATTCAATGTGAAAGTGTCCATGATTGCTATACAATATACCTTGCCCTTAGATAGAAGAAGAGGAGAAGCAAGAATGGCAATAACTTCCGCTATTTCCGCTTCAGAATTGCTGTGATCAAGAAGTCTGCAGCAAATTCGAGTTTAAGGGTCGCCTTAGCATTGAGAGATGGAAGGAATGCTTGTCTAACCGCAATGCTGGTCTGGCCTCTCCAGCCAAATTGCTCTCTCACTAAGGGCTTCTATTCCAATAAGCCTACTTATACGTTCTATCTGAGACTAGCTTCCAAAGCCAACTCATTCACAGGGACGGGATAAGGGCTAAAGAATCATATCCTTACTTAGATCAAGCTCTCTGGCTGTGGGTGTGGACATGAACTGACTAACCACACTTACTGCAAATGCGATATTTGGACGAGTCACAATGAGATAATTTAATTTCCTAACCAACTTTCTGTACCATTCTAGATCTTCAAATGGATAGTCATCATCATTATAAGATGCATATTAGGAACCATTAGAGTACTACAACGTTTGGCAGCCAACTTTCCAGTTTCTGCCAGTAGGTCAAGAATATACTTTCTCTGAGATAGAAAAATACCCTTCTTGCTTCTAGATACTTCTATTTCCAAGAAGTACTTAAGTTGTCCCAAGTCTTTTGTATGAAACTTAGTATGTAAGAAAGACTTGAGAGAAGAGATACTTGCAAAATCACTTCCAGTGATGACATTATCAACATATACAACAAGGAGAATAGTTCCAGCAGCAGATTGCCTGTAAAAGACTGAATGATCACATTTGCTCTTTTTCAATCCGAACTCCTGAACTACCTCGCTAAATTTTCCAAACCAAGCTCAGGGACTCTGTTTCAAGCCATACAAGGACTTCTTCAAGTGACAAACCTTTCCATACTCCCCTGAGCAACAAAACCATGCGGTTGCTCCATATAAACCTCTTCGTGGAGATCACCATGAAGGAACACATTCTTAATATCCAACTGATGTAACAACCAATTCTTAGAAGCAGCTAGAGAAATGAACAAGCGGACAGAAGTGAGTTTGGCAACTGGGGAGAAGGTGTCTGAATAATCCACCCCATAAGTCTGAGCATACCCTTTGGCCACAAGTCTGGCCTTGAGTCTTGCCACAGAGCCATCTGAATTAACTTTGACTGTGAATACCCACTTGCTTCCCATTACTTTCTTTCCACTAGGTAAGCCTACCAGATCCCATGTGTGATTTTCCTCTAAGGCATGTATTTCCTCAAGCATTGCTTCAGACCACCCAGGATGATTCAAAGCCTCCTTAATAGTTTTGGGTACAGATATAGAGTCTAGAGATACAATCAAAGATCTAGATGTGGGAGATTACTGACTGTAGGAAACAAAATTACCAATGGAATATATGGATTTGCAAGTACGTGTACCTTTGCGAAGAGCAATAGGAAGGTCAATATTTTCTGTGGGATCACTTGGAGGAGGATCTGATGGCGAAGGAGCTAGTGCAGCATAGGTATCATTAGTCTCTCGCCTCCTAGAGTAAACCTGAACAACGGATGGTCTTGCTGGAGTTGATGGAACTGGTGTTGAAGGCACGATAGTAGATTGGTGCTCAATTGAAGAATCAGGCGATGCATGAGAAACATCATTTGATCGTTCTGGTATGGCCGTGGTAAGTTGGTACACTAACCACTCCTCTTCCTCCCCTTGACTCGTAGAAATGGGAGGTGCATAGAAGAATGGTGTAGCCTAGCTACATCAGTTGATACCAAATATTTTCCAAGTTTAGTAGAGTAACAACGATATCCTTTTTGAAGGCGAGAATATCCCAAGAAAACACACTTCAAGGCCTTGGGTTCCAACTTGGTAACTGATGGTCGAACATCTCTAACATAACAAGTGCTTCCAAATACCTTAAGTTCCATCGGAAATAAGGACTTATTTGGAAAATGAATGTTATAGGGTGCATTACCTACAAGCACAGTAGATGGCATGCGATTAATCAGGAAACAAGCTGTAGAGACGGCATCTGCCCAAACCTGTTTAGGAACCTTTGTTTAAAACAATAGTGCTTGAGCTATCTCAAGTAGATACATGTTTTCTTTCAGCAACTCCATTCTGTGAAGGCGTATCAACACAAGATGACTAGTGGAGAATCCCATGTTGCCTCATAAACGACTGAAATGATTCTGACATGTATTCTTTAGCATTATCACTCCTTAGTATGTGCAGGGTAGTATTAAATTGAGTCTTAACTTCAGCAGAAAACACACAAAAATGGGAAAACACTTCAGATCTATTCTTCACAAAGTATATCCACGTCATTCTAGAAAAATCATCCACAAAAGTAACAAAATATTTATGTCCAGTTTTGGAAACAACAGGACATAGTCCCCAAACATCAGAATGAACTAACTCAAAAGCTGACTCTACTCGCTTATTAACCCTTGGACTTAACGAGGTGCTATGGTGTTTAGCAAATCGACATGATTCACAATCCAATGAAGAAATATTTTTAAACTCGGGACAAAGCTTCTTCAACAAAGGTAGTGAAGGATGTCCCAATCGACAATGTGCTTCAAGTGGAGAAATAACACCTGAGCATGCAACAAACCGAGGTTCCCATTCATTAAGGATGTAGAGATCATCAGATACATGTCCTTTACCAATGTCACAAAACAGACAATAATCGGGAAAGAACGAGATATAACAGTTAAGGTCTCTCGTAAGTTTACTAACAGAAATCAAATTAAAGGCCGATTTTGGGAAACTTAATACAGATGACAGGGTAATAGATGAGGTTGGTTTATGAGTTCCAGATCCAACACTGGTACAAGTTGATCCATCCGCTACAGTAACTGGAGAAGGTGCTTTGTGTGGCTGGAAGTTCAAAAAAGTATTAGGGTTACCTGTCATGTGATTTGTGGCGCCTGAATCAATCACCCATTTATTTGAAGAGGTAAAAAGGCACGCTTTCCCTGACTCGGCAAAAGTAGTAACTGAAGCAGATTTCTTAAGTGATTTCTGATACTGAACGAATCTAGCATAATCTTCTGACGAAACCAAAAATGTTTTATCCAATGATGGCCAATGAGCAACATCAACCTTACTAATACGCTTATCTGAACTCTTCCATTCATCTCCCTTATTATCATTCATTCTCACAATATCTACGCAAATTAACAAAGAAATCACCAAAACTCCCAATATAAAAGTTTTAACAAGAGAATAGTCAACTTCACAAAAAGGCTCAACTCAAGTAGAGAAAATCAGAGAAAACCAAATAACCCAAAACAGAGTTCAGATGGTTCGAATACCCAGCAGTTCACAGGGTAACAAGAAACTAAAATATGAATAGCCAAACGCTCCGGACAGAAAACCAATCAAGCAACAGAGAGGAAATTTGAACCAGCAGCAGCAAAGATCAGACAGTAGTCTGGCTCAAAACAGACCAAACAGCAGCAGAGAAAGGAATTCAAACTAAAGTATCACCAAAAGAATGATTGCAGAACCTGGAACTTGATGTTAAATCTTCAAAACGTAGTCCAATGGTAAGAAAACCACCATAAATCAACTGGGAATCTTAAGGCAACGTCAAATCAGTAAGACAGACCACCAGTGGTGAAGTCACATGAACCAGAAATATGGCAGCGGCTAGTTCCGGCAATCACCAGTGGTGAGGCTCGAGAACCACCACTTCAAGTCTCACAATTCCGGTTATGCTCTGATACCATGTGCAAGGAATTGGAGAGAATAACTTGTATCTTATTCAATAGGTAAACATGTATAAATACAATAATATTAGAAGCTAACTAAGGAAAGAAATAAAGAGGAAATCCTAAAGATATGCTATCTATCTATATCTTTGTAGAATATCAAGAAAGAGATCTGTATACATTCTGTAACACCAAGTGAGATCAATTACAATACCAAGGGAAAGAAACCTACTTCACCTTTCTTAATAACAATCAAACAACCTATAGTAATCAAATTTATTCCACTGCTCAGCTACCTACCAATCCAAACTAGCATGTATCTATGTACTCCATCAACTTTCTATTCCCACTAACTCTTGTACAAAGTCCCAGTTTTATGTGATGAAGAAGTGCTTCCATTGGTCTCTGAATTTGTTGAAAAATCCTCTTGTTTCGTTCAATCCAGATGTTGTATATAACTGCTGCAAAACTGGCCTTCAAGATGATACCTCTTTCTTGTTTACCCCTTGCCTTCTTATCCACCCATTTCCGTTCATCTTCCCATTGAAGTATGCCTCTATACCATTTTTTCCATGCTAGTATTGATGTCCATAATGCTTTGGTATAGGGGCATTTAAAAAATAAATGATCTGCACTTTCAGGTTCATCATTACATAGGACACATGTTGCTGCCACTGGAATACCCCATTTCAATAGTAGGTCTTTGGTTTGTAGCCATAGTATAAATATATGTTTTGCTTCAGCACAACTATGACATACCAAGTTCTTCCATTCCACATTAGGACCCTCACCTCTTAGCTGGTGTATATGCCTTTGAGATCAGAAATTTTCCTTCGTGGATCAGCTTTTCAGTGACTCCCCAAGTCTGCCGGAATTTCCTCATATGCAATATCTTTTGCACTATCCATGATTTTGTTGGAACTTTCATAGTCCCAATAAGGAATTAGTTTCACTGTGAATTTTCTTTCTTCAATTGTCAATAGTCTCTTAAGCAATTTAAGAATATTAGTTTCATAGCATAGCAGTCCAACTTAAGGCAATGTTCTTGCCTCTAGCTTCTCATTTAACTTGTTGCTTTGAAGACAAAAAATAAGAATGATTTGTAGTAATAACAATAACTAATAATGAAACAAAGAAGAAGAAACGGAAGGAAGACGACAATGATGATTATAAGAGAAGGGAGGGAATAAACAAAATTGAAATCTGAATATGAAAAGCGAGTATGTACATTTTATTTTATAAATATTTAATATTACCCCAAAATAATAATATTAATCAGGCTCGTCTTCACTTAATCCTGATTAAAACCGATCAAGGTCAGTTTCTTTTTGTTATTAAGACTTGAGAGATCCCTTTAACTTTATGAATAATTAGTAGTACAATATGTCTTTTTATAAATTAAGATTTTAATTTTTGTAGATTAAATAAATATTGTGCAAATAATGTTCTGTCACTATCTTTATTATTTCAATTATTTTATTTATTAACCAAAAAAAGAAGGCAAGTATTGTTTTTTATTATTGGTACTATTTTTTTTCTATTATTGTTGGTACTATTATTTTAACCATATTATATTTCCTTATTTCCCTCTAAATGAAACAAAAACAAATATACAGTATAATTGTTTGGGCCAAATTGAGTCTTAGAGACAGACAAATTAGGGCACAACTTTATCTCCATTTGAAAAACTACCTTTCTACCGTGTCCTCTCTCCCTCTCGTAGTCTCGTTCCAACCGGAGTTATCTCTGTAAATTTTAAGGTAAATTCTCCTTTCCATTTTCAGTTTTGCGGCATAGAGTTACTTCAATTATCACTGAAACCAAAGTTTACATGGAAAAATAGATACTCTTTTTGGTCATTCAATTTCTTACTCGTTCAGAATGAATGTTGAAGAGTGTAATTCCGTAGTTGTTTTGGCTGTAAATAAACAATTTTTTTTGTTGACCGAGTGGTTTTATCAAGCGGGGTTTCCTCTTTTTTTTTGGGGGTCGAATTTTGTTGAATTTTGTGAGCATTTTATTATAATGTGGAAGTTGTAAATGAATCATTTTTAAGCAAAGCATTTGCAGATTGAATTGTTTTATTATGTGGGTTTCTGGGGAATGACCCGGGTTAGTTTGAGTTTTAATTGCATTGTGTGAGTATTTTATTATTATTATGTTGAAGTTGTAAATGAATTATTTATAATCATAGGTTTGTAGACTGAATTGTTTTATCATGTAGGTTTGAGGAGAGTTAGAGGTAGACGCGAGAAGTATTAGAGAGAGAGTGGTCAATAGATAGGAGAGATGTAGTTTTAGCGTGCTGAGAACATGATCTTAGATAGGAGGGTGCAAAGGACACAATTAGGGTAGAAGGCTAGTTGGTAGAAGTGTGTTATGTCCATTTGTATTAGTTGTAGTATTGCTCTTGTAGTTTCATGTCATTCAATTTCTGTTACTCTCTGTTGTTCCTTATACCTTACCTGGATTATGGTATTGTTTTTTTGTAGTTTCTGTTCTGTTACTATCTATTGTTTTTGTTATTAGTTGTTGTTTCTTGATCTTTCGTTACTTCTTTTTGGGATTGCTTTGGACTGTTTTTCCTTGAGCCGAGGGTTTATTTGAAACAACCTCTCTACCTATGAGGTAGGGGTAAGGTTTGCATACCTTCTACCCTCCCCAAATCCACTTTGTGGGACCACTGGTTATATTGTTGTTGTTTGAGAGTTTTTTTCCGTTTTTTCATAGAGAAAGATGAATAAACTCTAACTGTCTATTTTAGTTGAAGTCTCTCGAAATAGTGAGCATTATGTTAAAATGTCGAAAAATGTACTCTTAAGTATCACTCTGACACATTGTTGGATGCTTAAGTGTTTAGCAGTTGTAATTAATCATGATTAAAATGGATCAATACCTTGCTTTAGTTATTTAAGACTTGAGAGATCCAATATTAAATCTCCTTACCTTAATGAATAATTAGTTACATGTCTTTTTAAATAAAGATTTTAATTTTGAAAAGTAGATTAGGTAAATCTTGTCCAAATAATGTCCGATCACTATCTTTGTTAATTCAACCATTTTTATTTTGTTAACCAAAAAATATAGGAGTATTGTTTTTTATTATTGGTATTATTATTTTTAACCATATTATATTTTCTTATTTCCCTCTAAATAAAACAAAAACAAATATAAAGTATAATTGTTTGGGCCAAATTGGGTCTTAGAGACAGAAAAATTAGGGCACAGTTTTATCTCCGTCTGGAGAACTGCTCTGCTATTCCGCTCTCTCATGTTCCAACCGGAGTTTTTTCTCTGATTTTTAAGGTAAATTCTCTCCATTTTCAGTTTCGCGGAATAAAATTACTTCTTAAAACGCTGAAACTAAAGTTTACATGGAAAAAATTGATCAACTTCTTTGGTCATTCAGTTTCTTACTTGTTCGGGAGGAATGTTGAAGAGCGTAATTCTGAAGTTGTTTTGGCTGTACAGGAATATTTTTTTTGTTTATTGAGTGGTTTTATCATGTGGGATTTCTTTCTTTTTTGAAATAATGAACTGTTGGTCGAATTTTGTTGAATTCTGTGAGCATTTTTTGTTATTATGTTGAAGTTGTAAATGAATCATTTGTAAGCAAAGAATTTGCAGATTGAATTTTTTTATCATGTGGGTTTCTGGGTTTTTTTCTTTTTTCCTGAAAGAATGATGAATGAATCATGTTTGGTCATTCAGTATCTTACTTGTTAGGAATGAAAATGTTGAAGAGTGTAATTCCGAAGTTGTTTTGGCTGTAAAGAAATAGTTATTTTTGTTGACTTAGTGGTTTTATCATGTGGGATTTCCTTTTTTTTTTGCTTTAAAGAAAGATGAATGAACTGTTGTAAAAGTTGGTTGGATTTTATTGAATTCTGTGAGCATTTTATTATAATTTGGTAGTTATAAATGAATCATTTTTAAGCAAAGAATTTGCAGATTGGATTGTTTTATCATGTGGATTTTTGGGGGGTGAATGACCCGGAGGTCAGTTGGAGTTCTTATTGAATTCTGTGAGCATTTTATTATTATGTTGAAATTGTAAATGAATTATTTATAACATTGAATTTGTAGACTGAATTGTTTAATCATGTGGGTTTGAGGAGAGGTAGAGGTAGACTCGATAAGTATTAGACAGAGAGAGGTGATTAGATAGGAGATGGCGTAGTTTTGGCTTGCTGAGGACATGACCTTAGACAGGAGGGTGTGGAGGACACAGTTAGGGTAGAAGGTTAGTAGGTACTAGGTAGAAGTGTGTGCTGTCTGTTCGTATTAGTAGTTGTAGTATTGTTCTTGTAGTTTCATGTCCTTCGATTTCTGGTACTATCTTTTGTTCCTTATACTTCTATTATGGTATTGTTGGTTTGTAGTGTCTGTTCTGTTACTATCATTGTTTTTGTTATTATTTGTTGTTTCTTGCACTTCCGTTACTTCTTTTTGGGAGTGCTTTGGACTGTTTTCCTTGAGCCGAGGGTTTATTCAAAACAACCTCTCTACCTATGAAGTAGGGGTAAGGGTTTGTGTACCCTCTACCCTCCCCAAACCCCACTTTGTGAGACTACACTGGTTTTATTGTTGTTGTTTGAGGGTTTTTTCCTTTTTTTTTTGTCATAGAGAAAGATGAATAGACTTTAGCTGTATATTTTAGTTGAAGTCTCTCGAAATAGTGAGCATTATGTTAAAATGTTGAAGAATGTACTCTAAGTATCACTCTGACACACTGTTGGATGTTTAAGAGTTTAGCAGTTGCAAATTAGCAAATAGCAAGATTGAAAGGAGCAGATATATGAGAAATGAAAAGGAAAACTTAAGAAGAAGAAGGGAAAATATCAAATTAAGAATCGAAAAGGAGAAAAATTGTTCATGAAAGACAGACATTACCCTTACACTTCTGCAATGAATCAAGAGGTGCGTAAAACTCAAACTGCTAAACCAAATGATGAGGGTGTAAGTGAAAGAAAATGGATAAAAGTAGACTAAAGTTTAAATCAAAAACTTTAATTTAAAAGCTGAATGAATCTGAAGTGCAGTCTGTAAGTCATGAACAACTCCGGTGCCACACGTAGTAAGAATTTGGTCATTCCTTACACAAGAAAAGGGTTTGGATTTTGGATGGGGGTAGACTTTTTTATATCTCTAGAAAACTCGATATTTGCTATGAGAGAATGCATAATTAGGAGGATAAGTGTAGAATGCTGGTCCTCAAATTGTGTTAAATGACCTTTGTCTTGTAAGTTGGTTTCTACCTTTCTTATAGATGCAATAGGAATTCATCTTGGAATGACTACTTGATATGGACACTGAAAACCTAAAACAAAGTACTAAAAACTTTTTTCTGCAATTTTCTTTTTGTTCCAGTAGTTGGCACGGATGAGTTCTGTAGGTTTTTTCAGTTTGCTGCTCTTTGGAATGCCATGTTCCCAGTTGCCACAATAGCATCCATTTGATAATCAAACTCTATTCTTTGAAGGTTGATGATGTGTATTTGTTTTGGATTTGATTTGTGATTAATTGTTTATTGGAAACAGCCTCTCTACCCCACAAAGATAGGGTAAGGTCTATGTACATCCTACCCTCCCCAGATCCCACTTGTGGGATTACACTAGGTATATTGTTGTGATATTTATAAATGATTTCATCTGAGAATTTTCTTCTAGTGTTCCATATTTCTAGCTGTCCAAGGAGTTATGTGCTTCCCTATATACTAAATGATGATCTTCACACAGTATGACAAAGAGCCAAACCTGCTCATTGCAGTCTCTTTATTTGTTGTTATCGTGTTTAGAACACGTATGTTCTATGCTCCTCAACCTAACATATACAGCCTGATTTGTCGACCTAATATTCAACCTAATATGAATATTTACTGTAGTGAGGTGTTAATTTCAGAAGTTTCCCTCATTTTACTTTCTGATATATATTATTTTATCTTCGTTGAGGTTTTGTACTCTTAAACCTAATTTTACTGTCATTCTGTTACCTTTTTTTTGGCAGGAGGTTGTAAGCAGATATGCCATCAGATGCTGCAAGAGAAAATGCATCAATAGCCTATTCCATAGTGACCGATTGCACAAATGAAAGAAGGAATTCCGATGGACCAGGTAACGCTGATGCGAAATCTATTCATAATTCAGTTATCTGTGTGGGTTTTGTTTTGTTTTGTATTTTTTTTTGTTTGAGTACTTTCTACTGTTGAGATTTGTTACAAGGTTTCCTATAATGTGTCTGCATGACAAAGACAAGGATGTGGTCATTTACACTGGCCCATAATTTAATATTGGTGCAAAAGCTGTATGCTTCAAGTATCTTTTGGCTGGCCCACAATTTTTTTTGCCTATTTGGCTTAAGAAACTTAAAAACACTTTTTTATTTTACCCAAACACTACAAAAGTATTTAATAACACTTGAAATAAGCTAATCCGAACAGGCGCTAAATCTTTTCATAATTCAATTCTGCGTGTTGTTCATTTGTGTGAACAGTCATGGCTGTCTTCGAGATTGTGTAGAAGTTTCACACCCTCCATGAATTTGTACGCATAAAATGCAGAGATGGTTTAGATGCACAACTTTTATTCCCGTCCAATGAATGTGACACTTCAAGTATCTTTTGGTTGGAAATGCTATGAAGTTCATGGAGCAATAACACTGCATAACTTCATCATTTCAACACAATTTGTTGGAGAAACAAAGGGTAAATCGAACGATAAATGTTACTTATTGATGAGAATAAACGCTATGGTTTTTTCCTTTTCTTTTTGTTGTTAAAACTCTGTTGTCAGCATCCTTTTCTGACATTCCATCAAGATTTTGGCCCTTGTCTCTAATTAGCCTAATAGTTCTTTATTCTACATAATGTCCCTCTTGAGATGCCTTAATTTCTTCACAAGGACATAATCTGGACTTCCAGGTACTTGATAATTTTGCCCCCATTAATAAAATTTCCTTATTTTATAAATAAATTAGTGAAGATACAAGGAGCTTCAGTTACTTGCATAGCTTATTGAGTATGAACAATCTGGCGTGGCCCTTGTCAAAAAAAAAAGTACAATCTGGCTTGGAGTTAATTTGTTTACAATGTTATAAAAAAGATATGCGATTGTTGAGAAAGTTGTACCTACAAATTTATGGAGTACTTTACTTCTTGAGAATTGGAATCCAATTTCATGTCTTCATAATGAACCTGTGGTGTACATAAAGTTAGGAATTTTTTGATAAAACTTTCAACCTGTTGTCTTATTGGATTTTATTATTGTTTGACAAGTAGCTTGGGAATGACTATACGTAATCCACTCTCTCTCTCTCTCCACTTTGGGAATAACATGCTTATTGTGTTCTCAAAAAGTTCACTTATTTTATCTCAACTTCAGGGAATGACTACATGAAGTACTTCAGTTTCCATTCCTTTTGGTGCATTCTATGTCATTATAGTAAATAGTAAGTGCTACATGAGTGTATGTGTTAATTATATCATATTACCTCGTGAATTGATTGTCCTTGTCACGACCCGGGAGCACCCCCAAGTCGTAACAAGGCGTACTCGACCCCAAAGGGGTCTTATACAAACCACATAGTCATTCATTGCATTCAATAATGATAATAGTGCGGAATGAAAAACTTATTTACATCCACACATTCAAACTTCATTAAAACAACTTTAAAAACACACAGCGGAAGTCTAAGTCTCACATGACCATCTTAGACACAATCACAAAACATAAGTAGGGACACAACCCTTTACAATCGAAACAAAACTAAAAGTGTCTATTA